>NW_015388343.1:20928-100414 GCF_001527695.2 Protobothrops mucrosquamatus | reverse complement strand
AACAGTAGAAGTTTGTGTTGTGGTGTGTGGCATGGTAGTGGTTGCGGTCTGAGTTGATTTAGTCGTCTTCGAAGTAGAAGAGGGCATACTGGATGATGACATTTCATGCGTGGAAGCTGGAAGAGAGAAAGAATACAGGTAGTAGCAGTGAGTTGTGGGAGTGGAAACTGGTGAGGTAAGGATACCCCTAAAGACGTTTGATTGGCCTTAGTATAAAGGGTTTTATGAAGATTGGTGCTGCGGAAAAGACCAATGTGGTTTGTAGTGTCACTGTAGCAGGCAGGCAGGCAGGCAGGCAGGCAGGCAGGAAGGAAGGAAGGAAGGAAGGAAGGAAGGAAAGAAGGAAGGAAGGAAGGCAGGAAGGAAGGAAGGAAGGAAGGAAGGAAGGAAGATGGGACGTTATGGGAGAGAGTGCGAGAAGAGGACAGTGATATTAAATGTCAGGGAAGTGCTTAACAAGCTATAAAAAAGCAGGAAGGAATACAGGTAGTAGCAGTGAGTTGTGGGACTAGAAACTGGTGAGGTAAGGATACCCCTAAAGTCATTTGATTGGCCTTAGTATAAAGGGTTTTTTGAAGACTGGTGCTGTGGAAAAGACCAATGTGGTTTGTAGTGTCACTGTGGCAGGCAAGTAGGCAGGCAGGCAGGCAGGCAGGCAGGCAGGAAGGAAGGAAGGAAGGAAGGACGGAAGGAAGAAAGGAAGGTGGTACGGGATGGGAGAGGGGGCGAGAAGAGGATAGAATAGTGATATTAAACATCAGGGAAGTGCTTAACAAGCTATCGATAAGCAGCTTATCAAGCAGTGAATGTGGGTGTACCCTCACTTTTTGTACACTGTTATATCATGCCTCAAAAGAAAGAGAAGGAGATATAACACGTGAGATGTCTGAAGGGCCATATCAGAGCAATATATTTGTAGAGTTGCTAAATGAAAATGGCAACTTACCACTGGTGCTCTTTGTTGGTGTCGTCGTTGAGGTCGAAGGAGGCTCTGTAGTAGTGGTTAGGGAGGTTATGGGGGTGGTTGAGACAAGAGTACTGCTGGGTATTGAGGTGGTGGGAGTGATAGTTGTAGGTGTTGTGGCGGGGCTTCTTGTGGAAGTGGACGTTGTGGGAGTGACGGTTGATGTTGTGGAGAGAGGTGTGCTGGTTCTAGAGGTGGTCAATGTAATGGGGGTAGTGGAGGTTTGGGTGGAGATTGTGGTTGTTGGGGTGGTTGTGCTAGTTGGTGTGGATTTGGTGGAAGTTGGGGTGGGCACGGTAACAGTAGAAGTTTGTGTTGTGGTGTGTGGCATGGTAGTGGTTGCGGTCTGAGTTGATTTAGTCATCCTCGAAGTAGAAGAGGGCATACTGGATGATGACATTTCATGCGTGGAAGCTGCAAGAGAGAAGAAATACAGGTAGTAGCAGTGAGTTGTGGGACTGGAATCTGTTGAGGTAAGGATACCCGTAAATTTTTTTTGTGTGGCCTTAGTATAAATGGTTTTTCACAGATTGGTGCTGCGGAAAATGCCAGTGTTGTTTGTAGTGTCAATGTGGCAGGATGGGAGAAAGGAAGGAAGGAAGGAAGGAAGGAAGGAAGGAAGAAGGAAGGAAGGAAGGAAGGAAGGGAGGGAGGGAGGGAGGGAGGTGGGAGGGAGGAAGGAAGGAAGGAAGGAAGGAAGGGTATGAGAGAGGGTATGAGAGGAAGGTTTGTAGTGTCACTGTGGCAGGCAGGCAGGCAGGCAGGCAGGCAGGCAGGCAGGCAGGCAGGAAGGAAGGAAGGAAGGAAGGAAGGAAGGAAGGAAGGAATGAAGGAAGGAAGGAAGGAAGGAGGGAGGGACTAGATGAGAGGGCAGGTGAGAAGAATAAAGATGAATGATATTAAATGTCAGGAGAGGGAGGGAGGGAAGGAAATAGGGAGGGAAGGAATGAAGGAAGATAGGAAGAAGGAAAGAAGGAAGGAGAAAGGAACGAATGAACGAAGGAGGAAGGAAGAGGGATGGCAGGAAGGAAGGAAGGAAGGAAGGAAAGAAACAAAGAAGGAAAGAAGGAAGTGAGGGAGGGAGGGAAGGAGGGAGGGAGGAAGGATGGAAGGAAGGAAGGAAGGAAGGGGATGAGAGAGGGTGTGAGAGGAGGATAGGTCAGTGATATTAAATGTCAGGGATGTTCCCTAAGAAAGTATTAAGAAGCAGCTGATCAACAAGTGAATGTTTTACTTAGATTGGTGGTGAGGAAAATGCCAATGAGGTTTCTAATGTCACTGTGGCAAGAGGGAATGAATGAATGAATGAATGAATATGAGGGAGGGAGAGAGGGGCAGAAGGAGGGGTTGAGAGGAAAGAAAGAAAGAAAGAATGAAAGAAAAGAATGAAGGAAAGACAGAAAGAAAGAAAGAAAGAAAGAAAGAAAGAAAGAAAGAAAGAAAGAAAGAAAAAGTGGATTTCGGTTTTTCGCAGTAGTGCAGCAGCTGAGGGATCGCAGGGCTTTGTATGCTACAGCCAATTTCTGCCTGGTAGGGGACTCTAAATGGGCCTGAAGTTGCCTGATACAGGGAACAAAGAAGGAAGGAAGTCCCGCCGATTGCAGAGAGATGGCAGTCGATCCGATCGGTCCAGGAAAATCCCTCCAGAAAACAGCAGGAGAAAGGCTTAACTTCAGTGTCTAGCCCAAGCTACAAGCAGCCGAAGCCAAAAGCACTACTTTAAGCTGACTGTAAACAACATGTTTGGAACTGGGTAAGAACAGTAATTTTCTCTCTTCCACTTGAAAATTGATTTCATGGGGAAAAAAAGAAAAGAAAAACCCTAAGAAGCAAAAAGCCTTTGAAAGTGAGAAGGATGGGATCTGCCACACCCTCCTGCAGATGGAAGCAGCGAATTAAACTTTTCCAAAGGTACAGAAATATATTGAAATTAAATGAATATAACTTAATTTGGATAAGTTTGAAATCAATGAAAACTGTTAAGATTTTCCTTTTAAACCATGAAAATAGAAGTAAATAATAGAAGTAAACAATTGTCTATTCCTGAAAAATGAACTGGTGCTGACATCTAGTGATGGATGAAAATATACAACAGCAATTGCTCTATCACAGGAGCTGGTAAAGCCCAGGTGACCTTCAATGTCTTAATAATATAGAACAGCTGTGACAAAAAGAAAAAAAAAACATTTTGGGCTATTTATAAAGTGAGAATTATAAACTTTTGAAAAAAATATTTGACCTTTCTGGATACCAACTCAACTGTGACTCTAAAGCTATCTGTAGAGAAAGGAAAATCCTGATGTTTGGCTCTCATGAAAAACCAGAGATCTGCAGAAAGAATATATCAAGAAAAAACAAATACTTTCCAGAAGGAGATCTATGCTATCTCAAACCACAAGAAAATTAAAAATAACTTTGAAAATATAAATGAACACATCTCCAATTTAACTTTACAACACAAAAATTCTCAGAAAATAAAAATAGAGAGTGAACAGAAAAAACAGACAACTGAATATGAGACAGAGGAGAGAGATTTTAAAATGAAAATTAACAATAAAAGGAAGTATGACTTAACCCAGATGGAAAAAACTTACAGGAAATACTGGACATGGAAAAGACAACCTATACCAGTGGTGGCAAACCGATGGCACGGCTGCAAGAGGCAGCACTCAGAGCCCTCTCTGTGGGCACGCGTGCCATCGCCCCAGTCCTAGGCCTTCACCTGGGTTTTATAAAATCTTTTTGCTTTAGGCCTCCACCGCTGTGTGCAAAAAAAAGATGTTCAATCAATCAATCAATTTCAACTTCTTGCGGGGAAAAAAAGATCTTGCAAAGTTGGAATTGATTGATTGAACTTTTTAGTCCCACCCAGTCTGCCATTACCACCGCAGCCACGCCCACCCAATGGGCCACACCCACCCAATGGGCCACACCCACCTGACACCCGACGATGCATAAATAAGTTTTGGGTTGCAGTTTGGGCACTCGGTCTCTAAAAGGTTTGCCATCACTGACCTATACTCTAAGATCACAAGATAAGTTTGAGGACAAGAAAAAATATTTGACAAAATGGATTCTGCCAGAAGAACTATGAGAACTTGAGAGACAAAAAATGATAAATAAAATCTAGAAAGAAAGAAAGGAAAAGATTCTGAATGAATATGAAGGGGTGAAACCTTCCTATAAAAACATCTTACCTGTTTTGCCTTTTGTACCTGAAACAACACTTACAAGATTATGGGAAGATTCTTTGATTCAGCAAAGCATATTGATCAGGAAAGATGTTTGGCAAAAAAAAAAAAAGGCTAAAGTGAGAATTAAGAAATTAGATGATGGGATTCACCAGAGGGAATATTTAAAAATTAAACATCTGTTTAAATATAGTTAAAGAAATAGAAAGATTTTGGATATAAATGAAGATTAGTTTAAGAGAGATGAATCCTTCAAGTAATACAGTATTTTTTCTTTCTTTTTTCTTTTGTGTTTTGTTTTTTGACATGAGACATATAAAATGTTGGGATGGCTTAAATAAAAGAAATGTGTTTTTTCCCCCCCTTTTTTTAAAGATATGAGAAATGTAAAAGTGTTGGGATGGCTTGTATGAGAAAAAAGACTTAAATATTTAAGTGTAACTAATTTTGAGAAAATCTTAACTAGTAAGAATGCTTTGAATATTGTGGGGAAAACAAAATTAAATAAGAATTTTGTAAACAGGATCTATGATGAGGCAATCAAGATGATCAATTAGAAAAGAAGCTTTATATTGATATGGTTATTATTTGCAGAAACATGAGAAAAATGTCTATATTTAATTGTCATTTATTCAAATAATAAGAAGTATTAATTTAAGGTTGGCAAAAAAGAATATTATTGGAAGAAGAGAAAATCAAGCAAAGCCATTATTTGGACTATTGAATTATAGAAATTAATTGTTATTGATTGTTTTGTAAATACTAACCCAGACAACATGCTGTTTACCAAATATTAAGATGATTATGTAAAAAATCAATACAACATATTAGAAAGAAAGAAAGAGGGAGGGAGGGAGGGACGGGATGGGAGAGGGTGTGAGAAGAGGATAGGACATCAACCAGTGAATGTGGGTGTACCCTCACTTTTTGTGCACTATTATATCATGCCTCAAAAGAGAGACCAGGAGACACAACACATGAAATGTCTGAAGGACATCAGAGCAATATAGTTGTAGAGTTGCTAAATGAAAATGCCAACTTACCACTGGTGCTCTTTGTTGGTGTCATCACTGAGGTCGAAGGAGTCTCTGTACTAGTGGTTAGGGAGGTTGTGGGGCTGGTGAAGACGCGAGTACTGCTGGGTATTGAGGTGGTGGGAGTGATAGTTGTAGGCGTGGTGGCAGGGCTTCTGGTGGAAGTGGAAGTTGTGGGAGTGACGGTTGACGTTGTGGGGAGAGGTGGGCTGGTTCTAGAGGTAGTCATTGTGATGGGGGTGGTGGAGCTTTGTGTGGAGGTTGGGATGGTTGGGGTGGTTGTGCTACTTGGTGTGGATTTGGTGGAAGTTGGGGTGGGCAGGGTGACAGTAGAAGTTTGTGTTGTGGTGTGTGGCATGGTAGTGGTTGCGGTCTGAGTTGATTCGGTCGTCCTCGAAGTAGAAGAGGACGTACTGGATGATGACATTTCATGCGTGGAAGCTGCAAGAGAGAAATAACAATGAAGGATGTAATCAATGTTACATTACGGGGGGGGGGGGGAGGAATATCCCCAACATGGTCAGAAGGTAATATTGTGTTACTTCCGAAGGAGGGTCAGGATGCTATGATGATAAAAAAAACTACAGACCAATCTCATTATTAAATAAGGGTTATAAACTATTTGCTGCAATTTTGGCAGAAAGACTAAAAAGGTTTTACAGGTATAAATTCATGATGACCAAGCTGGCTTTCTGCCAAAAAAAAACAGCTAAGGAATAATGTGGGAATGGTTTTGAATATTATTGAAAACTTACAATACTACAATGAACAACAGGCAGCTTTAATATTCCTAGATGCTGAGAAGGCCTTTGACAACTTAAATTGGATGGTTATGTTTAAAGTTCTGCAAGAAATGGAATTTGCAGGGAATTTTATTTAAGGGGTCAAAGCTATTTATACATTACAGCAAGCAAAAATTGTTATTAATGGCGATCTAACTAACTCATGTGAAATCTGAAAGGGTACAAGACAAGGATGTCCGCTGTCTCCACTGTTGTTTATCTTGGTGTTGGATGTCCTGAATAGAGATATCAGGCAATATGAGAAAATAAAAGGTATAAATGTTAAGAAGGAAGTTTATAAATCGAGGGCCTTTGCCGATGATTTGGTGATATTTCTGCAAGACCCAAAAAATGATATAGAACACTTGATGAGGAAACTAAATGAGTTTGGGTTGGCCAGTTTTAAAATTAATAAAACAGAAAACATCAATGTTGATTAAGAATATGACCGCAGAGGATGGTGATATATTGACTAAAAAGTCTGGTTTCAGGATTGAGAAAAAGATGAAATATTTCGGGGTTACGTTATCTAATTCAAATACAAACTTCTTCAGAAATAACTATGTGCCACTCTGGAATGGTATCAAAAATGGTTTATTAAGATGGGACAAATTGCATTTATCATTACTGGGTAGAATTTCCGTGATTAAGATGAATGTTTTACCAAAGATGCTCTTCCTGTTTCAAATATTACCAATATTTGCAACTGAAACTCCATTTAAACAATGGCAGAGGGATATCTCTAAGTTTATATGGCAGGGGAAAAAACCAAGAATTAGATATAAATTATTGAAAGATGCTAAGGAAAAAGGGGGGGTTGGGTTTACCTGATTTGAAACTTTATTTTGATGCTTGTTGTTGGTTTACCTGATTTGAAACTGTATTTTGTTGCTTGTTGTTTGGTTTGGCTAAAAGAATTGGTGAACCTTCAGAATAAGAGGTTACTGGACCTAGAAGGCCATGAATTAAGGTTTGGTTGGCATGGCTATCTGTGGTATGACAAAGTTAAAGTAAATGTTGATTTTAATAATCATTTTACCAGGCGTGCCATTTTGAGAGTTTGGAATAAATATAAAACAAGGTTCTCTATGAAGATGCCACTTTGGGTTTCCCCACAAGAAGCCTTTTTTAAGAAAAGAGATGGCGATGAGGCCAGTTTGGTAGACTTATGATAAAATAATATCTTTTAATTTGGGTGAGCCTACCCTCAAATCCAAGGAGGAGCTAGAATCAGAAGGTCATGTCTGCCATTAGTTTACATATATGCAATTGAAAGAAAGATTCAAGTTAGGTAAAAAGAATCATGGGTTTAATTTGTAAAATGAATTGAAAAGCCTACTGTGTGGTAGTGATGAACATAGTATTGCTAAAGTTTATAAAATGGTATTGAATTTAAATCTGGAAAATGAGCAAGTAAAACACTGTATGATTCAATGGGCAAGGAATTTTGCGTATAATGCTCGAACAATGGGAAAATATGTGGAATAAAGGATTACAATTTACATTAAATTATAATCTAAAAGAAAATTTTTACAAGATGATGTACCAGACAAGTTATCAAAAATGTATAAAGGTGTTTCAAATGAATGTTGGAAATGTAAAAGTAAAGAGGGGACTTTTTACCATTTATGGTGGACGTGTGATAAAGCAAGAAAATATTGGAGTAGGATTCTTACGTTAATACAGAAAATTTTTAAAGTAAATATAGAAAGACTTTTCTCTTGGGGCTAATGGACAAAGATCTGGAAAAAATATGTGGAACTTTGATGTTATATATGTTGACAGCAGCAAGATTATGTTCAGAAACGGAAGACCACATCTATTCCCACAATGGAGGAATGGTTACAAAAACTGATGGAGCTAGCAGAGATGGCTAAACTGACTGTACAGATTAAAGAAAAGAATACGAATACTTTTAATACTCCTTCTAGACTTTGTGCTTGAGGTGGAAAAAAATGAAATTTTGATTTTGGGTTTTACCAGTTAGATCAGGGGTGTCAAACTGCCAGCCCGTGGGCTGGATGCATCATAGCAAAACCATGCCCACCCCATTGCCGGCAATGGCAAAAAAAGTTACGATATGTCGCAACACGTCATGTGACGTTTTGAGTTTGACACCCCTGTGTTAGGGGTGGCTAGTTATGGCTAGTCTATATTATTTTGTATAAGTAAAAAGTTGAGGTTTCAAGTTGATACTATCTATTGCACCAAAGGAAGTTGGAAGTCAATGCCGTCTTTTTTCTTTTTTTCTCCCTTACCTCACTTCTCTACTCCCTCTTCCCTTCTCCATATTTTCCGCTATTTAATTTTGTATTTCCATTGTATTGTATATTATAAACTAATAATAACTTTGGAGGGGGGAAGGAAGCTATAGTGGAACCAAAGTAAAATTAATTTTGTTGGCTGCCCTTACAGAATTCTGAAATTTCTTTTTGTTGTTTACAACCTTATGTACTTACTTGTAAATTGTGATGTTAATGTACTGGTAGTTGTTGTTTGATTGTGAATTGATGGTTCTGTTGGAACAGTTGGCCTTACTGGGTGAATTGTCATTGGTGTTATTATTGGTTTATATGAGATGGTTTTTGCTGATTCAGTCGATTCAGTAGTTCGTGTTGTTACTGACAGTGAAGTTGTTACTGTTGTTTTTGGTGTGCTACTTCTCCTTGTTGTGGAAGCTGTTGTTGAAAGAAAACATTAATTTATCTAATAAATCTTTAAAGAGTAGTCATCTGAAGATTTATAGTAATTATTGCCACTTGTAATATGATTTTAAGTGTTTTCTTAATGTTGAAGTGGATGCTATAGCTGTTAAAGTTGTTTCTGAGCTTTCTGAAAAAGGAGAATTGGAAAAAGATATACACGTGTTCTTCTGAGCAGTTAGAAAGTATATTTAGCTACCAAAGTATTAAATGATGAGAAGATGTACTTGCAGTGTTTCTCAATTTTAACAACTGTGTGATCTTCCAAAATTTCCTAGATCACACAGTTGTTAAAATTGAAAAATCAATTCTGGGAATTGATGTCTGCATATCTTTAAGTTCCTAAAGTTGAGAATCACTGCACTAAGTTATGATCTTTAAAAGTTGTATTTAATTAAAAGTAGAAAGATCCTCAGACTTTTAAGAAATAAATAAGGTTTGCTTTTTGACTGCTGTGACATCAGTAAGATCAGCATTATGCTTCCCTATCTTTTTATGCCAATTCAAAGTAAAAGCCCTTTTTGTATGTTTTAACATTTTTAATAAACAAGTCATTAAAATGGGAACCTTTCATTATTATAACTGTGATCACATGAATTGCTTTGGTCATATACATATAATTGGGGTGATTGTTCTGTATGTCTTTGGTACAGGCATGTTTGAAGGGAGATAATTGTTATCACATGTGTAAAGCTTGCAAAAGTTGATATAGAGAAGTTTGGTATTCACGAATGAAGGTAAATGTGATGATTCCTCCAGGTGTTTCTCCAGATGTCAGTTCAGAGGAGGATGAACCAGTCCCAGACACTTCAGGAAGGGAGTTGGTCAATGGCTCCAAGCAGCCAGCTAAGAGTGATTTGGCTGAAGCACAGCTGCAGGACAGCCCTAAGGCCTTAGGTAGGGAAAGCACATAGCTACAACTGGTTAGTGATGATGATAAGGAACTGCCTTCTGCACCTGATCTGAAAACATGTAAGGCAGGAGCAGTGAAGGTCATCCTGATTACCCACAAGAAGGCAGCCTTGTCCCTCTTTATGGGCTGCACCAGAAGCTGGCTATTTAGTACAGCAGACAGATGGAGATGATGCTGGGAACAATGCATACATATCTTAGCTATGTGTTTCCTGGTCATTGTGATTCCAGCCTTGCCTTGGATTGACCTTGTGTCTTGACTTTGGATTGTGCCTTGTGAACCCTGGACTTTTCTTGCCTTATGAACCCTTTTGTATTGTGGATTTAATTTTGCCTAGTGGATTTTTTTTTGTTTGGGAAACTTTCAAGTGCCTTGTGGACTCACTGGCCATTGCTCTGTGGATTGGCATTGATCTGCTTTTGGCTGGGCTTAATTGGGACAATTCTGGGTTTTTAATGAAGGGAATTGCTGGGGAATATTAATAAACTCACTAACTCACAGTTGCATGTGTGCTTGTGAGTGGAACAGCACAGCAAATATACATGTCCTGGGATAATGTTGCAGGATCCAATCTGGGTCAGCCACTGGGACCATAGGTCTAATCTTCCAAGCTTTTGAACTTGTGCTGGAGCCCATCCTCAGAGAACTTCTTTCTCACCAGAATGTGTCCAGAAACTCAGAAGACTAAATGTCTGATCTTGGTGACCAACCCAGATTGGATCCTGCAAGATTGGTATTGACTTAAAATTGACAGACATAATTGGGAATGTAGAGAGTGTTTGGAGATATGTGCTAATTGTTTAAAGGAGCAGTTGAGGCCACTGTTATATGGCTTTGGGGAATGACATACCAGTAAAATGTGTAGACACTATGGTGCTGGTTTGGGGAATTGTGGTAGTGGAAGTGATCTTCAAAGTGCTTGATACTGTAGAAGGAGATGAACTTGCTGTAGTTTCCAGTGGGGTTGTGGTGGCTGCAAAAATATAAAACATTAAAAAAATAGGATTAGGCTTATGTAAATTTTGAAATGAAAAGGAGAAAAGGAAAACTGTTGCGCCTACTTAGTCTAGACACTTTGTATAGCTTGTATAGCTCAGGATCGGGGTACCTTTCCTTTGAGAGAGTATAAGAGGAACGATGGTAATAGAATGATGTTGCCATAAAGAGAGCAGAGTTTTGGTACTCTCCTTAGTTGAGGGCAGTCTGTGTTTATTATACATTTTGGGAATGAAAGTTGAGATTGTTAGATAAAGCACCTTCGGGATAATGATAACATACCTATTGTATTACTTGTTTTGCAAACCAAACCTCATATTATTGTTTAACAGTTTCCAGCTAAAATTCAGCACTAAAAATTCAGGATTTTTCAATGTTTGTAAATTGGGGGTAGAATCCAGGATCCAAAAATAGCTTCATGAAATAAGGAAATGTGAGTCTGGCATTCCTATCCAGATTCTTTATTGTTTATTATGCTGGAAAATAGAAATCAATACTTTCTCCTTGCTGTAAAACTATGCCTTGGCCCCAAAGCCTACTTTCAATAGCAGGACTGATCCTTGAGTGGGGGACTCTCTCCTTAATGAAGTAGGAAACCAATTTTTTTCTGTTCCAGTTGTATCTTTTGGAAAGTTTTTAATTGTCAGCCCCACCAGGTTGGCCAGACCTGAAAATCAATTCCATAGAAAGACCCTAGCTACATTTATTGAGATTGACTATAATAACAGAATCTTTCAAGTGTGTTGGTGCAGTATCCCCAGCCAACCCTTCTTATCCCTCATGTATCAGGGAGGTATCTGCCTGAGCCACTTCTGGATGTCCCTGAAGCATGTCTATGGAGATTCTCAGTCATTCAGACCATGGTTATCCCAAAGGTGTTTTTTTTCAAACAACTGGACTTTCTTGTTTTTTCCTTGAAAATGTTTCACTTCAAGGCCACTTGGGGGTTTATCTGTGCCCTTAAGGTCACCTAAATCAGAGTGCAAATGGGTGTGGAACCTGAAGAGACTGTGTTCTAAACAGGAGATAGGTGGTGTTGTATCTCTCCCCTCTGTGGAGATAGGGCTGTTTAGTTTTAATGTAGATGGTCTTTTTGAACCCTCTTCCAAACCAGTGGTCCTCTCTGTTCAGAATGTGGACTTTGCTATCTTCACAAAAGTGACCTTTGTCTTTCAAATGTAGATAGTACAGATCCTAGCAGCACTTATAAGAAAAAAAATTCTCGATTTCCTACAACTACTACTGATGGACAATGCCATTGACAAGCTACAATACTACCACCAAGTGGCATCAATGACCCTGCTAGTGACAGATGGCTGCAAGGAATATAATTCCTTCCATTCCCCACCACTCAGTCAAATTGAAGAAGCTTCTTGGATAAGAAGCGAAACGCCTTCAAAGACAAAAAAAGGCTAGTTACCTTTCAAAAAAGCACTTTGGAGATGTCCCTGAAGCATGTTTCAGTCACCTTTGCCTAGGTTATGAGTCCCACATATTTCTCTCAAAATCATAGGAATATAGAAATAGAAAAATACAATATAATACACTAAAAATTCAGATATTTTAAATGTTGTATTTACCTGTTATAGGTGTTGGAGTGGTGGTAGGTGGCTGTTCTGTGAAAAGAAAGCATAAGTGTAATATAAATTATAAAATGTTTTGAATTGTGAAAAGGATCCAGAGATCTTGGGGCACTAATTTGTTTCATTTTGATGTCCTATCAACATACTTATAGCTTTATTGGCAAGCAATCACATAATGTGACTACATAATGTACAGTAAATGCACATATTTTGTGAATACAAGTAGTCCGCACTTAACAATCACTCATTCAGACACCTTTTGAAATTATGTTGACACCAAAGGCATGATATTTATAACTGGTCCTCATACTTACAAGTTGCTTGCATGTAATCTTTGTGGTTCCATGATTGCATTTTGGATGCTCAATAACCAATCTATACTTCCAACCATCACAGCATCTCTTGAACATGTGATTGCAATTTGCAACCTTTCCTCCTGGCTTCCCAGAAGCAAAGTCAATGGGGAAACTGCCAGGAAGTTGTCGGTCACAGTCATATAAAGTACTCAATGACAGCAGCCAAAAGTGCCAGAAATGCAGGCATAAAGCAGCATGGTCACATGATGTCATACTTATTAAATGGTCCACTTAACAATGGAGTTTCTGGTCCAGTTACCATTGTTAACTGAGGACTACCTGTACTATGATGATCTGGTCTTGTATAACTGGTTTTGCCATGTGAATTTATGGTGCATTCATCTGACAAACTATTAAGCATGAAGCAATTGTAATTTGTTGACACAATTAAGATGGCAAGCTATTGTTGAATAAAATAACTGTCAGTGATATTCTTTCGATACTGTGTCCATTTCCATAGTGAAGCTATATTCTAGCTACATTCAGTATTAACATCCCATTCAAGAAAAATCTAATTTTTTTATATTAAAAATTATTTTCTAGCCATCATAATATACACAGTATATTTCCTAAATTATCATAATAAGTAGATAGACCAACAAAAGTCAGGGTTTAAGAGCTTATAAAATATGGCCTATTCCTTACAACATGCTCATAATAATGAAATCAGTAAAGTTGGGTAGATTTGAAGAACATTTCTGAATATAGAGGTTGTTATTTAAAACTGGATTTCTTTTCTTACCACAGGGTACGCAGGCTTTCTGTTTTGAATCATAGTACTCTTCATGTGAACAGTTGTAACAGCCTGAAAGAAAGGGTAAAATACACCTTGAACATTATGCATTCTTTCAGCTAAACAATGGTTTTGAAATAAGAATTAAGAGATTACTAACATTTGTAAATGAGCCTTGGACAATTAACTATAACACATTTCCAAATTTGATCATTTGGGCCCATGATTTTCCACACAACATTCTGAAAAATATTGACCATTTTTTTTTAAAAAAAAGGTATTTTTCTTAAGTTTCTGCTAGCTTTCTTTTGCTTGTTGCATCAGACCCTAGACAATTTGACTATTGCAAGATTAATGTTTCTCTTTAAATATTGCAGTTATATAATGTTTTAACTATTAATTAATCTTCTGGTATTGATGATAGGATAACAAAAGTAAGTTTAACAGTTATGTTTCCACAGTCTGGAAAAGATAGGGACCACTAGTGTAAGGTTGGAATCTATTTTGACAGATTTTTGAGGACAAATTATTTGAAGAAGCCAGCATTCTCTGCAACACTCTACTAATTAGCTAGTAATTGTTAATTAATTAGACCTTATAATTCTTAATATTAACAACATCAGATCTCTCTCTTGATTTAAGCCTCATAAGCAGCAACTACAGTCGTTTGATGAATTCAGTGTTCAAAACTGTGACAAGCTGTGCATAGACATGAAATCAATGTCATAATTGCTCTAAATATTTGGACAAGTGTCTGGAGTTATATCTGGTATCAAGTATCAAGAAAAAGTTGTGGGAAAGAGACTTCATGGGCAATCTCTTGTGGGAGACAGTTGCTACACTCGTGACTAATATAACTTGTACTCTGAAAAGGCAAACAATCTTATTTTACCTTCAACATTGACTTCTGTTACCGGTAACATATTTGGACATTTACAGGGACGATAATGCCAAGTGCAATTTATTTCATTGACATAACTATAATCCATGCCAATCTTTTTGTGGGTGTTGAAGTAGTCACAGTATACAGCTAAAAGTAAGTGAAGAAAGTTATTGTTCAAAAGATCACAAAAACCACTTAATCACAAGCTCACTTAGACAGATAATGAATTATAACAGTGATGCCAATGTTCTGCCCTCCCTTAAGATGAGAAAATCAAGTTGACAAGTTGATTTCTGATATATAGAGATCTGTACAGAATTAAATTTAAAAGAAATGAATCGCCAGTGGATTTTACAACTCATTCCAAATCAGTCAAGGAAATGTTTGCAAGTAGCTCCTTAATCTGAGATATGTTTTAATGTGTTGGCTTTTAGCATTGTCAAAATGCTCCTTGGAGCTGAAGAATATTTCTACCCTGGTTAGTTTCATTTGCCTGCAACTGCACACAGAAGATAGTCAAAAATTTTTTGCAGCTTTGTAAAAACCAATACAAAAAACAAATAATCTGTGCTGAAGGTTGTCTATCATGATTCATCGTATTAGGAAGCCCCAGTTAGCATGTGAGCTGGATAGCCTAAACATTTCTCTATTTTAATAACTGCCTTTTTTCAATTCAGACATACTATACAACAATCTGAAAAGAGAGCAAAGGGCTTGAAGAAGAATTTCAACTTTCTTTTTTTCAAGAAGAAGAAACTTACGGCAGAAATCAGGAGTTCTCCAGTCAATGCAGACCCCAGCGTCTAAGCAAGCTTTTGCATAGACTGCAATAATATCACACAGACATTCACAATCTCCTCCACTGTCACATCCACATGTGTCTCGGACACAAGATTCATAGTAAGACATCCGGTATACCTGTAGTGAGGAACAAAAGGTTAGTTTGAAAATGGTTGATTTAGAAGATATAATCCTTGTGTTCAGCAGAGGCCAGTGATAATTGTAAGAAAAATGGGTGCTAATTAGATTAATATTGCATGGACACACAGGATACATTAAAGGGATATCCTTTCAGGCATTTACCTTATTGTGACAGGGGGCAAATACTGGACTGTTGACAATAGAGCATTGTTTCTCTGCCCACGCTTTGCGATAGGGGTTCTTGGTACAGGGATCAGCTGCAAAGGACACATCTCCACAGAGAGGATTTTCTTTCCAGGAATTTACAAACACAAATTCGTTGGATGCTAGATATTTACTCCGTGTTTCAAAATCATCTTTTACATTGCCGTTGTAATTACCACATAAGCCACAAAGATGATCCTAGTTTAAAATAGAAGAAAATCATTTGTGGAAACTGCATTGAGCCATAAAAATGTATATTTTCATAGTTGCAAAAGAGACACTGGTTATTTCAGGTTGTGCAGATAATAGCCAGTGGCAGTAGCAGAGGAGACAAGAGAAATTGGCCAACATCCCTTTTAGTCAACTATTTATTTGTTTAAAATTACAATCCCCTGTTGCTTCCTTTCATAGATAAAAATATGGGAAGCTGTGTCTTTCTCCTCTTACAAATAAAAGCAATTAAGGGTAGTTCTGAATAGAGAAAACATGCCTATGTGTTTGATGGGCCTTTAAAAATATAATACTAGAAAATGAATGGTAGATAGCTCTTCCAAATTGCACTATGCTGTGGATTTGTTAAGTGCAAAGCAAGCCATAATAGCATTGATCATAACAACTACGCCAAATGTTATGATTTGAAAATCACTAGACAGATCCACACATACACAATGCTAGGCTAAAGCAAAAAGAAAGAAAAATAAAAGCTTTAGCATGGTGTGTGAAATCAGCAATTGCACCTGCCTGATTTCTGTTTTCAACTTATGATACCTTATGATACCTAGAAGAACATATCATGATGTTGGAATTACTTACTCAACTTCATACATATGTCACCAGAAATTCATTTTCTGAGAGCTGAAGAAGAATACAAAGCTTCAGGTATTGATTAGCTATATTGTGAAAGGACAACTCTTATTGCTAATAACAGTATTAAAGCTTCATTTTATTGATTAAATTGTACACTGCCAGAGCTGCTCTCGGGGAGATGGGGGGGGGTTTAAGATGTGAAAAATAAATGAATGAATAAACAAACAAACAAACAAACAGCTGCTTTTTATTGTCAAGCAGGTGAGAATTTGTACCTCAGATGCCCAAATCATAAGATTTGGTTTTAATGCATGAAGTTAGAATACGTGTGTTACTTCTCTTGGAAAATAAGCTTGAAAAATCTACTTCCCATTACCTTTGTTTCTCTGAAAAGCTTGATGAATAGATTCATGTGCCTGTTCCAGATCAGGGTCATATTGTATTTGCCAGGGATTGTGATCTGAATAATCAAGTGGAGTGTGTTCTGTTCTATGAAGAAATGTATCAGAGGATTGCTACCATAAACATTAAATGTTTTATCTCCCATGATGATCGTCAGATTCTGCCAAGAAAATACATGGAAATGAAAAAATAGTCTCAGATCTATTTTTAGTTCCATTTAAACCCTTTCCAACATCCCCAGCCTAAGAGAGAATACGTTGCAACAAATCAAAATGGATATGAGGAGTAGGATCACAGCTCAGTTGCAGAGTATAGAAAAATCAGACTAAATCTCAGAGTCTTTCAGTTAAAAATAAATAAATAAATAGAAGAATGTCTATGGAGATTCTCAGTCATCCAGATCATGTTTGTCCCAAACATATTTTTTCAAAACGCAACTGGACTTTCTTTGTTTTTCCTTGAAGATGTTTCACTTCTCATGCAAGAAGTTTCTTCAGTTCTGACTGAATGGAAAGATTTATATCTTATTTATTTATTTATATCTCTTTCTAGATTTGCCATACAGTATATCACACTGGGACAGATCCAATTTGTCAAGGAAAACAGGTCACCATGCACACTACCTAAGATTTGAAAAAAAAATATTTCTCACCACAACTACCCCCTGGGTATGATTGTGGTTCAGGTCACTGGGATTTGTGGACCAATTTTTTCAAGTAGAGTATAATGTCATTTAAAATGTACCACTGATTGATATTGTATCACATTCCTTCCTAACAAATAGTTCTCACTTTTCTCAAGTCTCTGTCCATTCACTCAGCATGACAACACTGTTCCTCATGCATAATAGTAACTATAGCATGTTCTTACCCCAAGATAGAGCTTGATTGCTCTGGAACATGTGACCCCAGTATTTCCACAAACAACATTTTCAGTCACTATTTTAAAAGTATGGGAGGATTTAGCCATGTCACAGCCATCCTAGGAAGGAATGCACAGACAGATAATTAGATTATTCAGGGTAGTAAAAATACATGCAATGAATTAAGGTTCAAATACAGCCCCTTAGGACTTTGGAATCCTAGACCCAAGCAGATTGAAGGATATTTGATCTAACCATGATACTAATCGAGCTTTGCACTTGGGATGCTCCTAGTATATGGTTCTACCTATAGGACTGTCAGAGGATGCTCCTGTTTTTTGAAGGCATTTTCTGTTTGAAGAGTTGATTCACTCAATTCCAGTTTAAGGATGATGAATTATGAGGAATATTGAACACTGAAGTTGCCTTATTATCAAGCCCACTTGGACAAAATGTTTTCTGTAACGGTACGTTCCACTTCTATTTAAATGAGAGCAATCATGTCTAAATACATAAAAGGATAACAGTTATTGTAAGCAGATCTCAGCCCTCATTCATTCTCTCTTTTTTTGTAAAGTTATTTCCAGTTTTTCTTTAATGATGTCAAAGGTCACTTCCTTAATGCTTAACATAATTTTAGTCTTTTTCCCCCTATATGTAAAGTGCATAGAAAGTATCAAGATGAGTGTGGATTAGTGGAAAGGGAATTAAAATGTAAAGGAGATATTAGCAGATGTTCTTTGAATTCATTACAACTCCTATTTACATCATTTTTTAAATGTAAAAATGATACTTAACAATAAACATGCAATGTATCTTGTGCAGTGAAAGCCGCACAAAAACATTAGGTGATGAAAAGGTTGCTTCTACAGGCTAGTTTTTCTGTGAAAATGCATCTATATTTTTTAATTGTCAGGAAAAGCTGTTGTTGTCAAATCCAGAAGTGTAAATCAGGTAATTAATAATATAAATAATAAGATTGGGGTACATATCAATTTTCCACTGTGAAGATCTGCTCTAAAAACAAATGGTTAAGATTAGGACAAAGGTTAGTTTAGGATCAAAAACAAAATGTGATTCAATTAAATTATACTTCATTTTGAATTAATTAAATATAACTAGATTCCTCACCACATACACAATGATTTTTACTGTCAGTCATGTTGCAGTTCTGTGGCAATTTTTGTCAGTCATGTTACAATTCTGTGGCATATCCAAAGAGTCACATTAGCCCTGGAACCACAGGCTATGGCATTCTGTCCTAAAGGCACCCTCTAATCCTAATTTAAAAGGATGGGCATAAATATTTCAGAATGTCTTTTTTCCTCAATACTGGTCGTCCTAGACCAGGGGTAGGCAATCTTGGCTCTTTTATGACTCGTGGACTTCAACTCCCAGAATTCCTGAGCCAGCAGTTGGCTCAGGAATTCTGGGAGTTGAAGTCCACGAGTCATAAAAGAGCCAAGGTTGCCTACCTCTGACTTATGACCACAGTAGGGACCCAAATTTCTGTTATTAAACATGGCAGTTGTTCAGTGAGTCATGATTTTCTGACCTTTTGTGCCATGACTGTTAAGCAAATTGCTGCAGTTGTTAAGCGGATCATGTGGTCGTTAAGTGAATCTGGCTTCCTCTATTGACGTTGCTTGTCAGAAGGTGGCTTGGTCACAAGTCTGTGATCACATGACTCTGGGATGCTGCAACTGTTATAAATAGATACCCATTGCCAAGCATCTGAATTTTGATCCTGAGATCGTGGAGCTGCTGCAATGGTTTTATGTGCAAGGACTGGTGGTAAGTCACTTTTTTTCAGTGCCGTTGTAACTTTGAATGGTCGCTAAATGAATGATTGTAACTCAAGGACTACCTGAGCTTACTCCGGACCACAGGCCTTGAATTTTTTTATTAGTTTGAGCATACCTAATTACCATGTTTTAAGGACATAATTGACAGGTGTGCAAGGTGTAATAAAAGAGAAAATACCATAGCTAATATGTATTCACAGTTGCCATCAAATGCGAAGTGCTGTCCATCAAAGGAGGTGAGGTGACCTTCCCCATAGAGACTACATGTAGAAGAGCACTTGGAATTCTGAATGCACTTCCATTTTCCTCTTGTGCAGGTACTGATAAAGATATAAAGTACTTGTTAGAAAGATTTGAAATGGATAAAAAGTATGCACGCTGCTTTGTGAAAACAACTTCCTTGATGTCTTCGTATGACACTAATTTTATTTTCTAAGGTCACATATTTGATTAGCTGGATGATTCACTAGCTGGAGTGTAATGAACTGTATAGAAGCTGAGATGTGACATTTCCTAACTGAATCTTGCAAAATTTGGCCAAGGATGCAAATGATTGGAATGACAAATCTTACCATGTATTACACCCAGTGTTAATTTCAGCTCCTTTTTCATATGAAATGCCACTATATTCACAAGGACACTCCTCAGGTGGCACACATGTACCATCTAGATTTTCATATAGTCCAGGTGCACAAACACATCCAGATTCACATTTGGTAGGAATCTGGAAAAGATCAGGCATATAGACTCTGTCATGTACTAAGAACAGCATATGGAAAACTAAGGTTGCCTGTAACACATATGCACCTAGCTTTACCGAACGATTGACTATTTTTAAAAATATATTAAGTACATTCAACTTCTCCATGATTGCCTTAGGCCAGTGATGGCGAACCTTTTAGAGACCGAATGTCCAAAAACTGCCCCCACCCTGCCTGCTCTGCCCCTGCCCGCCCCGCCCCACCCACAGGGCCACCCACCACCTCCACGGCCCACCATAGTAGATCGCCATGGCGGCCCAGCAGCGACATGGCGGCCATGCCCTCTGTCTGCTCCCCGCAGCATCATCTGCACACGATGGGGCGTGAGAGCGGAGTCTTGTCCCCGCTGCCCAGCTGCCATGTCCTTGGCTGTGCTGCTCAGTGCGGGCCACGCTCAGGGGCAACTCTCCTCCGGGGGGGCTGCTGGTGAGGAGGGGGCCATGGTGGGAGTTGGGGCTGGGGCAATGGCATGTATGCCCACAGAGAGAGCTCTGAGTGCCACCTCTGGCACGCATGCCATAGGTTCGTCATCACTGCCTTAGACTGTTAAATGATACCTCTAAATAGTTTTATTATAAATATGTGGTGAGTAGTCTCAGAAAACACAACAATACTGCTACTAGATTTTTTGAAATTAAAAAGTAAGCAGTTTTCCAAATGTTGCTTTAAGATTTTTATAAAGGATATTCTTGCAACCTTTCCCCACAGAAATTTAATTTTAAAGCTGTGAATCAACAAAGTCCTCATAAACTTTGTCATATGCAAAAATTGCTGGATACCACAGTGTCATTGGAGCAATTGATTATCAGTGAAAATAAGTGATATTCTTTATATATTGCCCCATCTGCAAAAGAGATGGTGATTTATGACAACCATCCACGTGTCAGCGAGAATATACATGATGGTATACAGTGGATGAACATATGATTTCACTTATCCTCATCTTTCCTATAGAAAGGTAGAGATCCAGATGTGTTTTGTTTAAACAATTCCTTGACAATAGGTCTTTTATATAGTTGGCACATTGGGCCACATTCCTGTATGAATTCCACATCACTGTGATAACCTATAAAGAGCATCTGCATCCATATGTTTTAGTCTGTTTGTTGCTTATTGTTTATCTTATTTCTTAGATTTCTATTCCGCCTTTTGCAAGAGCTGAAGTCAATGCACAAAGTGCTTCCTCTTCCCATTTTCCACTTCCACTACCCAGTGAGGAAGGTAGACCAAATAAGAAGGAGTGACTGGCCCAAAGTCACCTAGTGAACTTCTGTGGCTGAGAATGGATTCGAAACTGGGTCTCCCTGGGCTAGTCTAACACTTTAAACTTCATATCAGATCATGGCTTTGGAACTATGAAGATGAATAGATCCCAAACTTAAGTCTAAAATGAGAGCACATATTGAGACTGGAGGAATGAGGCATACAGTACGATCATGCTTACTTGCGTGACCCACTGAATTTAGTGGACCTTGCTCCCAGCAAAAGGAGTCTAGAATTGCAACCTCTAAATTCATGAGATATATAAACAGGTTGTAGTGGCTCTCATGCTGTAGGTCTGCTCTTTTTCTGCTGCAGTGTAAAGCTGATGGGATGGGAAGTGGGCAGAACATTTCTCATTTCCTTTGTAAGCACAGAGTTATAGTCTTCTGATATGAAACAGCTCTCATCACCCACAGCCCCTTTGATAGTAACCGATTGCAAGAAGGTTTTTGTCTCTTTAATTTTGGGAAACATCAGAATCATACCATCCATAAGGAACTAACTGGACTGTGGGCTCAACTTCAGTGCCAAAGCAGTGATGACCGATAATACTGCTCACTCCCTTGATTATTTAGATACCTGGGAAATATTGCTGCTATTTTGTATTTATGATCATTTTCTTTTGCGCAATGCTATCAATATTCCAATAATATGCATTTCATTTCATGGGCTAAACTTTAGACTGGCTTGTAAAGACGTAACATTTCAGTAAGGACATTACATCATAGAATTAATGCAACTAGTCTCCTCATCATGCACAGCTACTGCAATCTCTCACATGCTTTTGGATAGCCCCTAAGTATTACAAATGTATTGACTCACACAGTCAGTTCCAGTGGCCAGCATTTGACATGTTGGTGCACAAGCAGCCCCATATTTGCTTCCTGAGGAGGCTGAACATGAAATGTACTTTTTTGGAGGGCTGCAGATTTCTGCAAAGGGAAATAAGACAAGCATAATGTGATTTTTTGTCATGTAGGGGAAAGGGATACTCTGGGAAAGAAAATGAGATCCATACCTAAAAGGTTTGTTGGTTTGCCCATACAAGTCAGATTTCCTTTACTGCAGTAGCTAGAAAAGAAAAAGGTATATTAAAATGCTCTTACAGATATTTAGATTCAAGAATTTTTACACAAAGTCTGAGCCTGCATCATTTATGAGAAGCTATATAATTTTCTTCTTGAACCAGTTTAGTGTTCAACAGCCACGTTTCAACTGATGTGGAAAAATGTTAACAGAAAGAGACTTACCACGTAAATCCATCAATTATTGTGTTTTGATTTGCCAGAATGATCTGTCTGCCTTTCAGGTAGCAGGGACACTGAGATTTCTGGACACACTCATTTTTGTGGTTCAGGTAAGTTCCTTTTGGACAATTGCAGCCATCAATAGGCACATCAGTGGGATGACATTCAATTTCTCTGCTGGAGAGGGACAGGCATGTCCGGTCACAGGCTTCTGCATTGTAGCTGAATGTCTGATTTCCAGTACAAGATACAGCTGCAGATACAAACAGCATAATTAGCTTCGGATGTTCAGAAAATTTCAATGATCCCATTTCTCTTTACACAAGAAATCACTAGTTATTTATTTGGAAATGCAGCGACACAAGCATCTCCCCTTTACACCATGCTCAGTTTGCTATTTAATTACAGTTTACTAAATAATCTCCAGTTTTTTCAGTTTGTGCAACCGGTAAAACCAATTACACAATGTGTTAGCACGCTATGTATACAAACTCATTCACAATGTGAACCAGGCTAGACTTCTGCTGGAAAAGGACTTGGAGCATCTCAGAGAACTCTTGAATCCTGACAGTAATTTTATCAAATTCCTGCTCAGTGTGGACATGATAATACGAGAACAACAAATATGAGTCGTGATAATATGAGAAGAATTACAAAATCCATTACTACTTAGATTATCAAGACTAGATCAACTACAGGTGATCCTCGACTTATAACAGTTCATTTAGTGACCTTTCGAAGTTACAACGGCTCTGAAAAAAGTGACTTATGACCATTTTTCACGCTTATGACCGTTGCACCATCCCCATGGTCACATGATTTACATTTGAATGCTTGACAATTGGTTCACGCCTGGGGTGTGTGTCATGTGATCCCCTTTTGTGACCTTCTGACAAGCAAAGTCAATGGGGAAGCCAGATTCACTTAACAATTGTGTTACTAATTTAACAACTGCAGTGATTCACTTAACAAATGTGGCAAGTAAAGTCGTAAAATGGGGCATGACTCTTTTTAACAATTTTCTTACTTAGCGACATAAATTTTGGGCTCAATTATGGTCATAAGTCGAGGACTATCTGTATATTTAGCACTCTATATTGAAGCCCTTTAGCGAAGTAGAGAATTCTTGTAGTTTAAAACAATCTGGAGATTACTTACTGCAGTTGTCGATTATATTGCGCCAATTCCAAAGAGGTATTCCCTTTAAAGCACATTCACGGGCATAGGATCCCAGAGCAGAACAAATATATGGAAAGGTGTGCTCATAATTGCAAGCTTGATATTGACATCTCTGAAAACAGGTTGAACTTAGTCAGTAGCACATCAGAAATCTTGAATGCTGAAGCACTAGAACTCGTTCAGATATATGTGTATATCACTGAAACAGGCTAGTATAATTTGTTTTATTAGTGAATAATGAAAACTGTTCCAGAGCAGCTCTATGTCCTTACACAAGTCCACATTTCACAGACGAATACAGACACAGTACTTTGTATTCCAAAATAAAGAAGCTATTCAGTATAAAAATGAAACTATGTCTGTGGGTTCTGATGGCACACTAAATGAAAGATTAGTCGAAGTACTGCAAAATATTGATTTCCTTATAATTTAGAAAGCTCATTTTGGCATTTTGATAATGTGAACTGGCTATTTTCCCTCACAGTCATATTCTGAAAAAACACAAATACTCAGAAGTTTAAAATGTTTTTTTCTACCAAATTTCTCAGACTCAGTTTCCCAAAGGGCTAAACACCTAATTTTAAAAACCCAGCAATGTATATCCATAGTTTTTTTTAAAAAAGCAGAACTGTTAAAAGCAATAAAATATATTTGGAGAGTCTATTTATGGAATAATTTATCAGGAGAAAAGGGAAATTTCTAACCTGGGCTACAAAGAATGAAGAATTGGAGAGTCTGGTTTAGTAATATTCAGTGAGAGCTCTGACAAAATGCTGAAGGTAAGATAAATTGCCCACTTTGAACTATATTTTTATTGGAATTTTACTGCAATAAGTCATATAAGCATAACAAATGTCAGGCAGTTTCAGACAGAAATTGTTTATCAGTTTACGTTATTTACCTTTAGCATAAACTCATCGTCCTGTGGTGTAAATTGAAGTAAGGAATAATGCCTTGTTTTCTGAAGTGCTTTAGTCTAGCAAATTTGGTAATTCTCTCGCCTGGACTACAAATTTGCCTCATTATTATGATAAATTATTCCACATGTCATAATATGACATTCCAGACTACAAGACTACATTTTTTTTTGAAATAAATCCCAGATTACTCAAAGGTCACCAAACAATCCTTTTGTAAAGGATTAAAACTGCAAGAGTCTCTCTCTCTCTCTCTCTCTCTCTCTCTCTCTCTCTCTCTCTCTCTCTCTCTCTCTGTATGTGTGTTGTGTTTTAATATTTGAGAACTGCCCTAAAGCAAGGACTTATATGTCCCATGAATTATTTTCCTCCTCTCTGTTTTCTTAAATAGCTTATGAGACAAAATTTCATCAAAAGTCATGCTAACACAGTGAGAAATATTTTATTAGCTGAAGTTGCAACCAATATTATATATTAATTTAGCATATTTAGAGAAAAACATGGTCTTGTAAAAAGCATCCTCTAATGATGTTAATAATTATTGCTGACTTGAATGTGAAGAGAAATTGAGATGGTTGCTGATTGCTACTTTTTTTTAAAGAAGGGGAAAAGAAAAAAAGATGAGAAATAGTATTTGGTTGAGTTGACTATTTAAAAAAAACTAGCTTAGCCTTTGGAGAAAAAGAGGCCATTTATCACTAAAATGGTTTTGAATTTTACAGAAGCCATAAATCAGTTCAAACATGCTTTATAGTGAACGTCCAGTGGAATAGAGGGTTCTGTTCCATCTAGTGTGGTTAATTTCTCCTTCTCCACTGCCTTTCTCTGTCTAATATTTGGGACTCTGGCTAATATCAGAAGCCACAGAAAATTGTTTGTATCCTAGCATGTAAGAGAAGAAGAAGGTCTGCATGGACCTGATGCAACTGTATTTCAGTGGAACAGCTTGCCTTCAGAAATCGTGGGCACCCCATCACTGGAGGTTTTTAAGAAGAGGCTAGACAGTCACTTGTCTGAGATAGTATAGGTTCTCCTGCTTGAGCGGGGAGCTGGACTAGAAGACCTCCAAGGTCCCTTCCAGCTCTATTCTTCCCATTCATTTCCAGAGACATCTTTGATGGAAAGGGATGGCCTTTGTATGCTTCTCTATAAAAGAGTTATTATTCCTGCTACGCCTCTGCTCTGCCTTGTCTAATTGATTTATACCCCACGTTTATTATTTTTATAAATAACTCAAGGCAGCTAACATACATACACAATATGAACGAATATATATAACATTCCTTTCTTCTCCCATTTTCCCCATGAAACAGCCTTTTGGGCTGAGAGAGTGTGACTGGAGCAAATTTACCCAGCTGGCTTTCATACTTAAGACGGGACTAATGGTCTCTTGGTTTGTAGCCCAGAGCCTGGCTTCCTTAGTTCACATAAACTCTTAAAATGTGGATCTGGTAAAGCTTATTTAAAATAAATCTGGAAAAATATCAAATCCCAAATAACAGTTGTTACTGAATTTTGTCATGCATTTCATAGTTTAATGTCCAGCAGCTTTCTCCTGAGAACACAAAAATCCCTACCTTGACAAATGGATCAGGATTCACCACAGAATGACATTTCTGAAATAGTGCATTCATTTTTAAAACAGAACAGTGGGTCTCTGCATACATTTCTAGGGAAAAAGTATAAAACAAATTCAATGATATCAGAGTTAATCTTAAAATGAAAATTTAAAAGAACTTTGGAGACCATAGACAAACTAGATTGATAATTATTTCCCTGGCTGAATTTCTCACTACAAATGCCAGTGAAAGTCACATTTTTGTTATATTTTCTTTAAGATCCTAGAAGCCTAGCCAATTTTAATATATTTTTAATTTGAATATAAAATATCCATTCCCTAGTTAATTTCCCCATTTATATAGCATGAATATTTTTTACTCATGAGGAAGCCTTTTGCATGATTATCACTGAAATCCAAAAGTTTATGCATTTAAGTAGAATGACAATGTTTAAATAATATATTATAACTGCTGCAACAGGTCTAGCTTTTTTAGTGGCTAATTATTTCCTAGCACTTTAAAAACAATGTATACTTTTCCCATAACAATTTATAATCTGCAGACTGGAAATGCATTTAGCTCGGTTGTATTTATATTGTATGATTTTGAGTTGGGAACTTACAGACAGCAGCTTCAAGTAATAATTACACAGACTGTGGTAGCCAATACCTGAGCTCTAAGAATGCAGTCCAATTGGAGATCATGTCACTGAAACTATTCAACACTCAAGTAAGATATTGTAAAAAGCTCTTCTTCAACCAAAATAATAATAGCAAAGGCCACAGATTATTGTGAAAAGAAAATTAATCTCATCAGGATGCAACGAATAGGAAGCAATTATTGAAAGGTGGCAACAATCATTAGAGTAAATTATATGGTTAAGGAGAAATCTATATATAATATTTATTACAGATTTTACATAGATCAACTTGGAACATGTATTTTTAAAGTTAGAAAGAAGAAAAAAAAAGTACAAGAAACAATACAATTAGAGAAAGAAGAGGAAAAAAGTTAAAGATGAGACTGCCAATCTTTTTTTGTGGCAGTTACAGATTATCCTTTCCCTCTTGTGGGAGGACAGCAAACCCCCCCCCCCAGAGAAAGAAATATTTTGGGGAATATTAAAAAGCAGAATATTATATTTCCCAAAGGAATACAGTAATGGAGAAAGAAAATCTTAAAAGACAGAAACCAGCCCCCAGAAACCAGCCCCATTCTCCCCCAAGCAGAAATTCAGAAACCAGCTTTCACAAATGCAGATTTGATAATCCTATTCAGAAAGGTTGGAGCCAGGAAGCTTGGAGCTGATGAGATTAGAAAGACAAAGACCTCTGAAATCTACATTTCCACCCAAATTCTAAGGACAGGAAACATGGCCTTTAAGACATAATATTAACCCACCACCATCAAAATATCAAGGGACATGCTCAGAAGCTCAGTCAAAGTTCATGCCACAGGAACAGGAAGAACAACTCCAAACAAAAAAGCCTAAGAAGGTATAAAAACCCACCACTCCCAGCAACATGTGGTCAGCTGCTCCAGAGCCTCATGTCTTGTGGTTCTGCTCTTCAATAAACTATAACTTTCTTTCTAAAGCAGTCTCCATTTTGTTTATCCAGCTTGGACTGGACCCTGATGAAGATTTTTCTTTCAACACTCTCTTTAAAATTATGCTAAAAAAATTCCTTCATTCAATCCTTTATTCAGTCACCAAATCCAGAAATCACCATTTCACTCCCCCCCCCCGATTTTTAGCAATAAATAAATAAATAATCCATACTTTTTCCAGATTTGCTTCCCCCCCCCCTGAACAAACCAGTCAGTTTTTCTGCTAATTATATCATCTTCCTCCATTGTGATTAAAGAGAATTTTTTTTAGGCATTTGTCATTCCAAATTCTGTACATTATCTGTCAATTGAAATGAAAGAGCTTAGTGCTAGGTGAAACAAAGGAAAGTGAAATGGAGTAAGTAAATAAGTAAGTTTTGGGATGAATTCTCTCAATTTTATGTCATTGTCCTTTATCAAATTATACAGTAAAGAATCCAAGTACCTCTAAGAGTTTTAATACTGTGTAAAATTGTGCTATTGAACTTTTCTTTTCTTTTTTCTTTTTTCTTCTGTGTGTGTGTGTGTGTGTGTGTGTGTGTGCACCTTCAAGTAATTATTGAATTCTGGAAACTGCCTGGATTAATCTCTTACTTTCCTTGGCAAGATTTTTGGAAGTGGTTCTCCCTAGGGCTGAGACAGACTGATTAGCCCAAGGTCGCCGAGCAGGTTTTATGCCTGACAACTCTCAATCTCCTGATTTCTAGCTGGTGCCTTAACCACCATAACTCACTGGGTCTCACTGAATGTATATTGAAACATACTTTATACCAGAGGTACCCAACATTTTGGGCACCAGGGACCAGTTCCATGAAGAGAGGTTTTTCCACAGACCAGAAGGTGTGTGGTTTTGTGTGCTGCCTGCATCCCACGGATGGGGCTTTGCTTGTTTGTGCGGACTGGTTGCTGGCATGCTGTGGCCCGGTACTGGTCCACGAACTGGGGGTTGGGGACCCCTGCTTTATACTGTTCCATATATTTCAGAAAAGAAGAGAGACAGCAGCACTGATGATAAAAAGTACAAATGGCGAGGGCGGGGTCAGCTGTCAAGAAGAACGGGTGTGTTGGACGATTCTCCGGAACGTCTACACTTGCTTTTTACCGTTTGATGGACTCTTCGAGGTCCCGGATTTCTTGGAGGGTGATCCGAAATCAAGAGGCGCCCTGAGTAGCGATCTCTGGCAGTGGCCAAGATCAGCAGACTCAGGAAAAGCCTTGGAAAGCCGAGCGGAGGAAGGTGACGGCCCTTAATGGCCGTGAAGAAATGACAGCCGACAGCTGACCGACAATAGCGGTAATTTAGCGGGATAGAGATGTGACAGAGCCAGTCAAAATAATCCTGACATCTTAGTAGGAGTGATCCGGTGAAAGAACCTGCCAGAGGTTTCCTGGAAAGGACGATCTAAGGAGCTCAGAAGAATAAGAGGAGAGCGCTTCCCTCCTCGCTCTTTTACTAGCGGTGAAAACAAAGTTCAGGCACAGAAGGGTTGCCTGCATTGGTGCAATTTCACTTGTTGGAGAACTTCAAATTGACGAGGAGTTTTCTTTGCCTTCCTTCTTCTTTCTTTTTTTCCCCCTTTCTTTCTTTCTTTCTCTCCTCCCCCCCTTTCTATAAAGGAAGTTTAACTTCGCGAGGCAAAGTCTTTGTTCAAGCACGGAGTGAAAGCGCGGAAGAAGCTAAGGAAGCAGACATTTTGCCCTGAGATGTAGACTGACCATTAGAAACAACAGCAAGAGAGACACCTGCTGGTTGAATTGAGAACAACGCAGAAGGGAAAGTGGAGAGGAAGGAGGGGAAAGAAGACAAGAGGAAACAACAAACTTGTGACTTAAAACATACTTAGTTTGGGTTGTAAGTATAAACCGGAAAGCAGTATAAAATCTCTTTTCTTGATCTCAAAACCTAAAAGATACTATAAGGGACTATAAGGAAAATATATAACCATTGAAGTTTTTGAAATGATGGATTCTAGCCTTTAATCAAAAATTGACTTGGGACTATATTTACTGATAAGCTTATTGTGAATATTGATTTTTGTTACATATATTGATATTCAGGATTAAGTATATAATTGTATTCAATATATTTAATTAATAAGTTACTATTATACATAAAGCACAATATATTTAGCTTTAATATAGATAGTTTAGATACTCTGGAGAGAAACGGAATGACTGTAAATAAGTGGGGTGGCTGGTTTGCAGAGTTGAGAAAGATGCAAGCATCCCTAATCTTACGAGAGTTGGAGTAGGGAAGAAGCAGACAACACATACCTCACCAATGGAACAAAGTCCAGCTAGGCAAAGATCTTTGGAAGAGGTGACACAAAGAGACAGAGCAAATTCATTTAAAGATTTACAACTAATGTTGCAATCAATGCAAGAGATGATGTGTAAAAATCATGAAGACTTAAAAAAAGAGATAGGGGAAGTGAGAAACGATACAGGGGAACTCAAGGAAAAGATGAGGTCTATGGATGGGAAATTTGAGTGTTTTCAGCAACAGATTATGAAAAACGAACAAAAATTACAGGAAATGGATGAATGGGAAAAGAAGAATTGAGAGTAGACGAAATGAATGAGAGATTAGTTCAGACTAACAGGGAATTAGAATTGACAGTTATTTCTCTGGAAGTAGAGAAGGCTGCCTACTACCTACGGATCCAAAATATTAGAGAAACGAAGGGTGAAGATTTACCGGTAATGGTGACAGATATTTTGGCGAGGGCCCTGGGGACTACTAAAGAGGATATGGCAAGCGAGATCGATGAGACTTATAGAATTCACACGAACTATGCAAGACGGCACAACCTCCCCAGAGAGGTCCATATTAGATTTGTTAAAAAATCTGTCCGAGATGAAATATTATTTAGGACCAGAGACGACCCACTGGAATATCAAGGCTGACAGCTAATTGTGCTTAAGCAAGTACCAAGAAGGGTGAGAGATATGAGAAGACCTTACCAACAAATAACCTCTAAATTGATAAGGAAAATATTAATTTTAGATGGTTGGTACCGAAGGGATTATGGTCGTGTGGCAGGAAAAGAAGTTTCGGCTGGATACAATAGACAAAGTAGAGGAATTCTATAGACAAAATTTTGGAAGTGAGGAGGAACTAGTTGAAAGACAGGCATGAGAAGAAGGTGAGACCCCGCCACAGCCCACAGAAGGAAAGGAACTACAAATTAAAGAGAAGGGAATTGGGAGTGGCGATGATATAGAGATTGAAAATACGATGGGAAATACGATGAGGATAGACCTAAAGCAACCAAAGAGGTTAGATCAACAAGGATGCTAGTGGAAAGAGAAGTACAAGCTAAAGAGTCTAGACCAACAATAGTAACAAGATCTAAATATAGATAAAGAGGCAAAAGAAGGAATTGAGATTATATCCCTGAACGTTAATGGTTTTAACTCCCCACTGAAGAGGAAAAAATTTCTAAATAAATTGGGCAAGATGAATTTAGACAGAATAATCCTGCAAGAAGTGCATATTAAAAAACAGCACCAACATTTACTAAATTGCTCCAAACTGGGAAAAATGTTTGCAGCTCTCTCACAACAAAAAAAAGCAGGAGTAGTAGCATATATTAATGAGGAAATTCCAACAAAACATATATATAATGATGAAGATGGCAGAATCTTAATAATAGAAGTAATTTTGAACAAAATAAAAATAGCTCTGGTGGGAATCTATGCTCCCAATAAAGGCCAGAAACAATTTTATAAAAAATTACATAGCACTATTAGTGAATTTGATTATGACAACTTTTGTATAGTGGGAGACTTCAATGCGATCAAGGATAGACAATTGGATTATAAAAGTGATAAGACCAGAAAAGGAATTAGACCAACACTACTAGTACTTTCTTAGAAATGGCAGAGGAGTTCAACATTCAGGATATTTGGAGGGAGAGGAATACAGGGAAAAAGCAGTATACGTATTTTTTGCGGCGACACCTCTCATGGTCCAGGATAGATATGGCGTGGTTGTCAACAGACCTAAATTCGGAAGTGAAAGATGTTATAATTGATACAAATTCGTGGGCTGACCACAATCCAATTAGAATTAAATGGAGAGGGCAAAAGAAAACGAGGAGGTGGACTCTAAAAAGAGTAATTTTAAACCACAAAGAATTTAAATTAAAATTAGAAGAGCAAATGGGCCTATTCTTCCAGATGAATAAAAAGGAAGACACAAATTCTCAAAACTTATGGGACACAGCCAAAGCCTACATGAGAGGTGTCGCAATTTGCTTATATGGCTAGGGAAAATAAAACTAAAATACAGCGACAAATAAATCTTGAAGAAGAACTTAGTAGAGTAGAGGAAAATCTACAAAATGAACCACAAAGGCACGACCTGAAACAACAAATAGATTTAATTAAACATAAGATAAATATTATTGAAAAGGAAGAACTGGGGCAACAAATAAAACATACTAAACAAAATTTCTTTGAAAATGCCAATAAACCAGGTAGATGATTGGCTTACAAGATAAAGAAACATAATGATAAAAAGAGGATTAACAAACTATACAATGAAAAAGGAGAGATGGTTTACCAGAATGAAAGGAAGAAAATGGTGGCCTATGAGTTTTATAAGAAATTATATGAAGATGTAGAACGGAAAAACAAGGATGACATATTAAAATATTTGCAATCAGCTGATCTACCAAAAGTTCCAGAGGAGATTAAAAATATGTTAAACAAAGAGATAACACCTTTGGAACTATTTCAGGCAATCAAGAAACAAAAAAATAATAAAGCCCCAGGCCCGGACGGTTTACCAACAGAAATATACAAAATGCAAGAATCTCTAAGTCCAGTGTTAGTTGACCTATTCAACGAGGTTCTGAAGAATGCGAAGATTCCGATCTCATGGGAAGAAGCAACTATCACTTTGATCCCCAAGGACAACTCAGATTTGGCGTTCATTAAAAATTACAGGCCCATTTCATTATTAAATTCGGACTATAAAATTTTTATGGCCATAATGGCTAAACGTCTTGAAAGATTCTTAGTAAAATTCATACATACGGATCAAAACGGTTTTCTATCTAAAAGATATATAAGAAACAATGTTAGGATCATACTGGACGTATTGGAATATTATGAAGTCCCCAATGAAAAACAAATGGGACTAATCTTTCTTGACGCACAAAAGGCATTCGATAATGTGAAATGGGACTTTATGTTTAATCAATTGGAATACATGGACTTTGGGGAGAATTTCATAAACATGTTCAAAGCGATTTATTTCAAACAGGTAGCTAAAGTGATAATTAACGGAGAAACTACTAAAAACTTCCAAATCCAAAAAGGCACAAGGCAAGGTTGCCCGCTATCTCCACTACTGTTTATACTATCCCTGGAGGTACTAAATAGAATAATTCGGAAGGATGAGTATATTAAAGGTTTAGAGATTAAGAGAGAATTTTTTAAACTGCAAGCTTTTGCTGACGATCTTGTTTTCATACTCGAAGAACCTTTACAATCAGGGACAAGGCTAATGGAAGTACTGGGTGAATAAGGCAGGCCTAAAAATAAATAAGGAAAAAACCAAACTGCTTGTGAAGAATATGATTAGATCACAGAAAAACGAATTAGTTGATAAATTAGGTATTCAGATCACAAAGAAAATAAGATACTTAGGGATACATCTAATAGCTAGGTGTGTAACAATTAAAAGAGACAACTATGACAAATTAATGGACCAGATTAAAACAGACTTGGACACCTGGACAAATCTCCAGCTTTCTTTCATGGGTAGAATTGCCGTAATTAAAATGAACATATTACCTAAAATATTATTCCTATTTCAATGCATATCAATTAGATTAGAAAAGGAATTCTTTCAAAATTTCAACCAAACCATACTTAAATTCATTTGGCAAGGGAAAAAACCAAGGATTAAATTAAAATTATTACAGGATGTTAAGGAAAGGGGGGGTCTCGGCCTCCCCAATCTGGAAAAATACTATCAATCTACAATTCTACTGTGGGTGCGAGATTGGATTCGACTGGAAAATTGGAGATTATTAAAATTGGAAGATCATGACATGCAGACTGGATGGCATGCCATGTTATGGGATGAGAAGCATAAAGTTCACCAGTACTTCCGGAGGCACTACATCAGATGGGCGCTAATAGATGTATGGATCAAAATCCGATGACAGAACTATAGGCAAGTCCCCAATTGGATCTCAACACTAGAAATGTATATACACCCAAGGTTCATTCATTTGGGGAAAGTAATAACCTATAAAAACATACTAGATGAGAGAGGAGAATTAAAATCGAGGAAGAATCTCCAAGATGCAGGGATAGAATTAGAATGGTGGGCATATCTCCAACTACAAGCAAGATATAGGCAAGATAAAAAAGAGTGCGGTATAAAGATAGAATCGACAGAACTAGATAAAATTTTATTAGGTCCCGAGGATAAAATGATTAAAAAAAATATCATTTTCTTTTAGATCAGACAATGTATGAAGAACAGGTTAAGGAGACCATGTTAACTTGGAGTAGGGATTTTGGTTTCAGTATCAACCTGCATATTTGGCAAGAACTGTGGGAAAGAAATAGGAAACTCACCTTAGCTACCTCATATAAGGAAAATCTTTACAAGATGTTTTATAGATGGCATTTCCCACCCATAAGGTTAGCCAAGATGGGTTCAAACATCTCACCCCTATGCTGGAAATGTAAAACAGCAATAGGATCATATTACCATATGTGGTGGGAATGCCCAAAGACTCGCGAGTACTGGAACAGGACACGAAACTGGTTGAGGGATATATTAACACTGGACTTAGAGTTAAAACCTGAACTCTTCTTGTTGGGAATAACGACAGAAAAATACTACAAGGAAACAATCTACCTGCTGCTACACATCCTGTCTGCAGCTAGGCTTGCTTTTGCTCAAAAATGGAAGAGCAAGGAAATTCCCACAAAGGAATAGTTAATACATAAAATATTAGCATGTGCGGAAATGGACAGGCTCACAATGATATTAAAAGACAAATGTGGATCAGTTTATTTTGAAACCTGGGAAATTTTATCGCTGGAGGAATTCGAAGAGGACGGTTGGGATTAAAGACGAATGTTAAGATAGAAATATGTGTTATTTTAGAATAAGTATTGTATATAAAACTTAGATGTATATGTAGAGATGAAGAATTGATTGTAAAATGTGGAATAATCTGATAAGAATGTATATACTGGAATGTCACGTTAAATCCAATGTTTTTTTAATTGTATTATAAAAAAAATAAAAAAAAGATAAAAAGTACAAACTATGTATCGTTTCTTCTCTGCAGGTGGTTTAGTCTATTATGTAAGGCAAGAGTAGGATAACTGGATCTAGATTTTTTTTTTTGATCTTTTGAGTACAGCCATGATTTAGATCAGGAAAGGATACAGGAGGAAAAGAAACTACACTACTTCTCAAACACCATTTTTTCAGATCTTTTAAAACAGAGCCATGAGGTAACCAGAACAAAACAAACAAATAAATAACCGTCAGGCGGTGTTAGTCCTAGAAGTTTTATAAGCATTTCTTCTCTTCCCCCACAAGTGAAAACTTTTGGGGGGGGGATACTTCTATGACCTTCCTTGTGTATATTTATCGTAATTCTCATCTTCTCTCCACTCTCTTGCCCACAAAGGACCAAAGACTTTACGTACTGTTCAGCTGACTTATAGAACAAGGATCTGTATCCCGCTCAGTAGCAGGAGGACAGTTCCCGGATCTCCAAGAATCCACAAAAAGAGGAGCAGTTCCTTCAGTAATATCCATGCTGGTCATGAAATCATCTGTGGTTTCTCCATTGTAGTTACCACATAATCCTGGTGAAATGAGAAGATAATAATGATAAAAAAGGATTTTTTAAATATATATCAGTAATGAAAAATGTCTTATTGATTTCCATAACAGGCATACTTTGTTCCTCTCCTTTAAAAAAAAACAAGCTTTGTTTTATATCGTTTGGGCATTAGTATAGGTAGTCCCCGACTTACAACAATTCATTTAGTGACCATTCGAAGTTACAGTGTCATTGAAAAAATGACTTATGACCGTTTTTTATACTTATGACCATTGCAGCCACCCCCATGATCATATGATGAAAACTTGGCAACTGACTCTGGCAAGCCAAGTCAATGAGGAAACCAGACTCACTTAACAGCCATGTTACTAATTTAACAACTGCAGTGATTCACTTAACAACTGTGGCAAGAAAGGTTGTAAAATGGGGTAACATTTACTTAACAAATGTTTCACTTAGCAACAGAAATTTTGGGCTCAATTGTGGTTGTAAGTAGAGGACTACCTGCACGTGTAATTTCTTGCTTGCACCAGATATATTTCATAGAGTACTTCAGTTACTAAAATAGTTTCTACTCAAGAACAGATGCATGTTGCCATTGTTTCCAAATCTTACTAACGATAGTACAGGAGAAGCCTGACTAATAGGTCAGTGATACTGTTGATCATTACCAATGCTTGTTACCATTGGAATATGTCCTCAGGCCATATTAACTTTCATTCCAGTTCTTTTTTTAGTTGAGATAAAATATATATGCAAGAATTTAGTTTGCTTAATCAAACCTAAGCTGAACCTTTGTTGAGAAGGGAAGTTACCGGTACACTATACATATGCAGAGAAAGGTGCTTCTATCGAATAGAATTTCATATAATACAGATAAACTCCTGATTCAGCTGAGCACTGCATCCTTAGGGCAGTCCCTAAACAAGATGTGTACCCAGAATAACACATGAAGTGGCATTTTCCTTATTTGCATTTACACAGTGCAATCTAGATAATCACATTTGGTAGCTTAGTTCTCTTTGAGAACTTTTCTTATTGAGTTATATATAACATCCTTAGCACAAGCAATCCCAGTTTGACTCCATTGCTTGTGACACTGATTTTGTCTTTACACAGGTTATGATTTAAATAACCTTATGCTTTTGTTTTCGTGTAACAAAACTTTTTTCTGTGTGACTATGTGTGTATGATTCTGTTTTGTTCTATTGAGTGTGTGTGAGTTTGTGTCCTCTCTCTCATTTATTTATCCTATATACAGTACACACACACACACACACACACACACACATAAAATCAATATATCAGTCTCAAAACAAGGAGACAGTGAAGAAAATCAAAATAACTTCTGATGAATAACTATTGGCAATGCTTTCAACAATGTAGATTTCCCTCAAGTTTGCCACAGAAAATCCACCTGTACATTCACCTCAATTTTGTGTGGCTTCCAAATTCAGTAAAGAAATCCCTGTATCAATGGCTTGTTCCACAGATTTGGTCTGATTTGAAAGAGCATAGAGGTGTTAACAATAATGGTATCTACGTCCAAATCTCAAAGGATATTCTGAATCGAAAGGTTCATTTATTTGCATTAGTAGAAAATAAAGCTCTGGAAATGCTTTCCCAAACATGATTATTCTTCTAGCTTTCAGGCAAAAAAGTCACCAATCAAGAAAACTGTTTACCTCGGGTCGTGCCTCTGAAATGGCGTTCAACTTTAATGTAAATTTGAAGTACTATATTAGTTTGAATTAATATCTCCAGCCCATAAGGAGTGTGCATCTGGATGTGAGTTGATGATTGTCTGAAGATGGTGATGTCCCCTAAAATAAAATAGCTTAGATAACCAAATTATATTGAATGCAGTTTATCTATTTAAATCATGATTTAAATTGAACATAAAACTTTTTGCAAACTTTGCTTTTAAGCTGTGTTTATTTAAATATGCGTCCCACCTAGCTGGAATAGAATACATCTTAATAAAATTAACATAGAAAATATATACAGGTAATATGCACAATGTTGGCAAAACCATCAAGTTATTGAATGCTTGTTCTATATTCTCCCTTTTCTTACCTGATGTATAAGGTAACCATTTAAGTTCATTCTCATCACCAAATACTTCATTCTTGGAAATCATAATTTTCTCCTGTGCATAAAACAGAATCCTAATTAGAGGCCAGGCTTAGTTCTAAGACCAACAAAATAGTGAACTTTTCTATGACTACATTTAGAATATATGTAAATAAAATAGCCTTCTCCAACCAAATCCATCAAATTTCATATATTTTTAGTATTTGCACCTGAAACCTTTTCAATTTTGTGAAAGAATTACATCTCATGATATTTCAGAGAAAAATGCTAACATTTGTGAGATTGTATGACCACACCAAGGACAATGCAAACCAATTTTGAGAACTACTCCATTGTTATTTACATAACGAAGTCATGGTTAAACAAAACATAGCTTTGCATAATGGGCAGACCAGGTCAATGCTTCAAAGACTTTTTCATATCATTATTTTTGCTTCCAGGCACACATATTTCTCCCACCTTTCACTCTGTTCTGCACTCTGTGTATTTGTATCTGAAAACATTATCCACCACTAAGTAGACTGAATGTTAATGGGTCTGATAATGTTCCTATGTTATAATAGCTATATTTGATTATATTTGTACATTCTCAGGTGAAATATTATCCGTGGGTTGGATACTTACTTTTTCTGAGATATAAATGATAGCTGCCAAGGATGTCTCTGTATGGCTCGTACCAGACTTTTCGTATACAGCCATTAAAGTTCCATTGTGTGGTAACATGGAACTCTAGAAGAGAAAGAAATGCAATATTTGTAGAAGGAAAAAAACACACCTTCTTTCACTTTTCTATCACTACTCTACCACATTTATATGTTGTGTTAAATGTCTGCATTTTATAAAATCAGGCATCATTTTGCAGAAACAATCCATGTATTCATGTTCAGGATGGAGCTACTGTGCAGGGGATCCTGGCTCACTGGACTAAATATATTTGTGAACACATTTGTTTCATTCACATTTTACTTTTTAATGTCCAAATGAAGAAAGGGACAGTTCAAACTAAGCCTTATTTTAGCTTCTATTTTGGACCAATCTTTTCTAACAAGAGGGTACACATTCCACAATTGTGAAGAAGAGAATGAAGAACAGGACTGCAGCTTGATGGAAACATAGTTGCAGAATTTAGGCATACTATGAATGTGTTTAAATCTCCACAAAGAGATGGACATCATCATCCTGGGGTACCTAAATGATTCACTGATTATCTGATTTAACTTGGCTAGACAATAGGCAACAAGAAAGATGACTCGAGGTTAGCATGCCAGGAATATGGAAAAAGTACCATGACCCAAAGAATATAGAGAAACATGGAAAATATTTCTCTACATCGATAAAAAGAGAATCTTAAAGGAATGTTCTAATTAAAGGACACTAACCCTAATACCACATACAACAAGATACTTTTGAAAATGTTAAGTGATGGATGAAATTAAAGACAGTAGCAGTTGAACAAGATCTTTACTATGCAAAATACCTTCAAAAGGATATAGGTGCAGACACCATGGAACCTGTACGGTTTGGAATCAAAAGTGGTGACAAAGGAGCCTCCTTCCAAAGAACATGTGCCAGGGCATGGTTGTTCTATACAGGTCCATTGGCCCATTGTACATTTACTGGTGGAAAGAAATACACAGGTCAGCTACTAACCAAGTATTAAAACTCCCTCTTTCTGCAACAATATTTTGAAATCAATAGACCTTAAACAAGAATCATCATGAAAAATCAAATAGGCATCTAAAGACAAGAATAATTGGTGTCATTTTTTTGATTTATGTGTATATCTACTGAGCCCTATTCAGCCATTTTTAAACAAAGTAAATTTGTAAGCAGTATGGGGTAGCCCTTTGACATTATATGTGTGACATCAAAGTATCCTTGACTTTACCTGTCCAGTATTACCTTCTGTAGACTGAGTTGCACAAATTCCTGGGAGAGAACATTTTAAATTTGAGAATGGATGGAGTAGATAAAGCTTATAATGTACAGAGTTTAATACTGTAATATGCAAACAGAGTTAGGTTTACCAACCAACTTCTAGATTTTTAGAATAGAATAGAGCTGGAAGGGACTTTGGAGATCTTCTAGTCCAGCTCCCTGGTCAAGCAGGACAACCTATAACATCTCAGACAAGTGACTATCTAGCCCAGACATGTCAAACTCACAATGTCACGTGACATCGCACGACGTATCGGAGCTTTTCCTCCATTGCCGGCAATGGGGTGGGAGCATTTTCTCGTGATGCATCTGGCCTGCGGGCCGGCAGTTTGACACCCCTGGTCTAGCCTCTTCTTAAAAAGCTCCAGTGTTTAAAAAGAATGGAGGTTTAAAAATTTCTGGAGGCAAGCTGTTCCACTAGTTAATTGTCCTCACTGTCAGGAAGTTTCTCCTTAATTCCAGGTTGCTTCTCTCTTTGATCAGTTTCCGACCATTGTTTCTTGTCCTGCCCTCTGGTGCTTTGGTGAATAATGTGACCTCCTCTTCTTGGTGGCAGCCCCTCAAATACTGGAATACTGCTATCATGTCACCCCTATTTCTTCTTTTCTTTAGACTATCCAAACCCAAGTCCTGCAGCCGTTTTTTGTATGTTTTAGTCTCCAGGCCTTTAATCATTTTAGTTGCTCTTCTCTGAATTTTTTCCAAACTCTCAACATCTTTTTTGTGATATGGTGACCAAAACTGGCTGCAGTATTCCAGGTGTGGTCTTACTAGGATTTTATAAAGTGGTACTAATACCTCATGTGATCTTGATTCTATGCCTCTGTTTATACAACCCAGGATTGTATTAGCTTTTTTGGCTGCTGCTGTACACTGCTGGCTTATGGTTAAGTGATTGTCCACTAGGACTCCAAGGTCCCTCTCACAGTTACTGTTTTTAAGCCAGGTCTCGCTCAGTCTGTACTTGTACCTTTGATTTTTCCTGCCTAAATGTAAAACTTTGCTTTTCTCCACATTGAAACTCATTTTGTTGGATAGGGCCCATTGTTCAAGTTTGTCAAGATCTTTTTGGATCCTGAGTTTTTCTTCTGGGATGTTGGCTACTCCTGTCAGTTTGGTGTCATCTGCAAATTTGATGAGTTTCCCTTCAATTCCCTCATCTAAGTCATTGATGAAGATATTGAAGAGTACTGGGCCTAAGATGGAACCTTGTGGTACCCCACTGCTTACTTCTCTCCATGTGGATGTAGTGCCATTGAGGACTACTCATTGAGTACAGTTTGCCAGCCAGCTACAGATGCATCTGGTGGTGATGTTGTCTTTTCCATCTTTTTCTAGCTTACCAAGGAGTAGGTTGTGGTCTACTTTATCAAATGCCTTACTGAAATCTAAGTATACTACGTCCACAGCATTTCGCTGGTCTACTAGTTTAGTCACTTTATTGAAGAATGAAATAAGATTGGTTTGGCATGATCTGCTTTTAACAAACCTGTGTTGGCTATAATGATTTGATGGCATGTAACAATCAATCAATCAATCATTCCAATGGGAGAAAATGTGTGATCTATTATCATTTACTAACTGCAATATTATTCAATAAACAATATTTATTATGTTAATTATTAACAAACTGTGGTAGATGTAGTTGTTTATCAGCCATGAAAAGTAAGTTACTCATGGATGCTGATATATCATTTGCAAAATATTCATACTTAGAGACTGATCTCATAGTACTTGAAATGCAATAATTCTTTTCTTATAATAAAATACTATTCTCACTTGGTATAACATAAATATCATTATTGAAATATCAATTATAGGTCTTGTAATGGTTCTCACCAGGTTCTACAAGTTGTTTTAATGACATCACCAGGAGCAAATATCTTCCCCTTCCATGTGCATGGACACTCTTCAATAGGAATACATGTGTGATTTTGGGAAATGTCATTCAAAACAGTGCCTGATAAGAAACCAAAACATAAGAACAATTTAAAGAGAAACAGTTTCATTAATCTTGACTGCACAAAGCTTGAGGTTTGGCAATAAAATTATTGCTCTGGAATAAATTCAAGAATGGATCCATTTCACTTAACTATCAATATCATACTAAGTTCCAGTTTTTCTACTCATTATGAATTCTGATTTAGTAAAATGCCAGTCTAGATGTGCATCTCTATCTTTAAGCATCAAGGAAGTCTTTTACATAGGAAACCATGAAGTAAAGCGTTTCTGCCTCAAAGTACATAAAGCATCCGATATTACTGTAGGCTTATAATGTTGTAAAAGAATCATTAACTAACTCTGTTTTCCCTAAGAGAAAATGACAAATGCTACTGCTGTTATTTGCTGTACTAATTTTGAGAATCAATATCCAAATTCTAATTCAAGAGAAATATTCTTCAAATATACTAGGATTACTTCATTTTCTGTGTCGGATGAGGAGAGCACATCTTTCTCTTTCTGTCCTGGCCACTTTTTACAGAGGCACGATTGAAAGCATTTTAACAAACTGCATCACTGTCTGGTTTGGTGGCAGCAGTGCCTCAGATAGAAAGTCCATGCAGAAAATGGTAAGGACATCCAAGAAGATGATAGGAAGTTCGCTCCCTGGTATTCAGGATGCTGCTTATGAGTGCTATGTGCTTAGAGCTCAAAGCATTGTTAGAGACCCCACATACCCACTTTATGGTCTGTTTTTGTTGCTCCCCTCTGGGAGGAGGTTTTGAAGTATTTCTAGCAAGACTACCCAATTCTGCAATAGCTTTTTTCCCTATGCCAGGGGTCCCAAACCCGTGGGCCATGGCCCGGTAGCCTGCTGGCCACCAGGCCATGGGACAGGTTGGCAAGTGCACAAATGTGCACGCACACACACTCCGCTCGCGCTAGCCACAGCTGTGGGGCATAAAAACATGCCATTGCTGTGCTATGGGGCACAAAAACAAAACTCTGACATGCTGCAGGGCACAAAAATGGGCCACTGCCGTGCTGCAGGGTGCAAAAATGGGGCACCGTGCTGCGGGGCATGAAAATGGTATGCCGTCGCACTGCGGGGTGCAAAAATGGGGTGCTGTGCCATGCAAGAACGGGGCAGGGCTACAGTAGCAACATGGTTGAATCAAAGTACTCTAAACCCAATGCTTTTGCTGTATAAGGTTGCTGCCTTTCTAATAAGATATTGCAGAGGTACAGGTAGTCCTCGACTTACAACAGTTCATTTAGTGACTGTTGAATGGACTTAAAAAAGTGACTTATGACCATTTTTCACACTTATGACCGTTGTAGCATCCCCACGGTCATGTGATCAAAATGTGGATGGTTGGCAACTGGTTCATATTTATGATGGTTCCAGTGTTCTGGTGGTCATGTGATCCCCTTTTGTGACCTTCTGAGAAGTAAAGACAACGGGGAAATCAGATTCAACTTCACAACCATGTTACTAACATAACAATTGTAGTGATTCACTTAACAAATGTGGCAAAGTAAGGCTATAAAATGGGATAAAATTCATTTAACTGTCTCGCTTAGCAACAGAAACTTTGGACTCAATTGTGGTCGTAAATTGAGGTCTACCTTTACTATTAAAATATCCATTACAAGCAGTGGTGGGATTCAAATATGTGAACAACCGGTTCTCTGTGTGGATGCCGCTTCTCGAAGTTCATTCTGGGCCTGGGCAACAAAAAATTAGCTACCGGTTCTGCTGAAGTGGTGTGAACTGGCAGAATCCCACCACTGATTACAAGTAAATTCAGGTAAATAACATAAAATTATTTCTTGAAAGGGAGAGAGATCTATTACTATAAACGTTGCATACTGAAAAACTGGATACAAATATAGCCATGCTAACAACTCTGCTATTGTAGTATTAAACAATTAGCAGCTTAAATATATTCATGCCAAGATGATTCTACGTATTATCTTCATTTACCTTCTGGACAGAAGCAGCCATATGTACAGTAGCTGGAACAAATGTATTCAGGATTGGAACAAGTCTTGAGACATGGAGAACCACATTCTTTATATTGTTGATTACCTGGACATCTTCCCAGAGCTGTAAAATAAAATAATTTAAAAGATTTCATGAACAAAACAAAATAAAACACTAGATTTACAATGTGATCAATACCCTTAAAGCAGAGGTCCCCAACCTTTTGGGCACCAGGGACCGGTTACGTGGAGAGAGGTTTTTCCACAAAATGGACGGGTGTGGTTTTATATGCTGCCTACATCTCATGGATGGGGTTTTGCTTGTTTGTGCAGACTGGTTGTTGGCATGCTGCGGCCCGGAACCAGTCCACGGACCAGGAGTTGGGGACCCCTGCCTTAAAGGACCTCTAATAATATTAAACATATTTTCCCCTACTCACTGAAAACTACTGGTAAGAATTTTCCTTCTCTAAACACCTTTTTTGTAAAGGGTTATATGATACATGAAATAACAAGATTCTTGTTTACTCTGAGCAAAAACTTTCCTATTCTGAAAACGAATCCTTGCAGAATGCTTGTATTTAGAACATTAATAAGATACTATTTCATATATTTATTCTCCTTCTGCAATTTTTCTAATTTTGATCTCAATTTTAAAATGTATCCCACTAAATTCAGGTAGCTTTTAATATCCTTAACATAGTGGCATTATAATATCTTCCAACACAGTATTTTATAGAGACCTGGTAGCCTCCCATGTAAATATCAACTAGATCCAATCTGTTGAGCTAAGATTGGCTTGGTATTATCACCCAATTAATGATCTATTAATTATTGTTGGAATAGCTAATAATGCTCAGGAAGGCCTGTTTTGTATAATTGTGAGACTGTAATACCACTTTTTACTTTTACTATGTCAATAATATAATTTTGTGATGCTGTAGATAGATATTCCAGGAACAATTTTGGTCACAATGTGGGTTTGAAAAGGAGGAGGGGGTGTCAAAATATAATGACAATTAAATCTATATAAAATGAGATGAGGTTTCAGCACATGTTTATTTTGATTTGACTATATTTTTTTTATACAGTATGAACAATGAACTTCTCACTCAGTTTATTTCTGAGATCTTCACATACTAATCTACTCATTTTGCCAAGAAATCTTGAACTTTGATTCTTCGGCCTTGACAGAAATAAAACTTTCTTTTTATGATCATCTAGTCCCTATTTGGGGTAGATTTGGGATGACTGGATGGAGCTCAGCGTTTACTAGCTGGATGCCCTTCCAGACACCTACTGAATGTGGAGTTCACAGCAAATATTTTTTTCTTTGTGTCCTAGGAGAGGAACACTACCCACTATCTAGGATTGAATTTTCATCTTTCCGAGTGGGACATAAGCGTCTTCACTACTAGACCACCATCATACTCTTTGGGCCTTCACAGAAATGAAATCTACAAATTTCAATCCAAGTAAAATTTCAATTATATTGAAATATTATTTCTGTGGGACTTTATTCTTCATCTTATATTCTGTATCATATCAGCTACTGTACTCCAATATGATGGGATTTCTTTTCTTTTTGAAATATTTAGTAACATGCCTGTATTTTGTCCATAAGGTGATTACACTAGTAAGAAAAGGCTACAGCGTTCTAATATTAGTTCAACTGTATTCTGTGAAAACTGCTCCAATTTAGAGAGACAAACAGAGCTAATGTCAAATTGCTCATGCAGAGAGGAAATGCTAACATGAAAAAGAAAATCTAATTGAAGAAACAGCATTCAGAAACAAATGAGAAGTAATGTGATTTGGTAGCATAGAAATAAAATGTTTTGTCCTTTGAGAGGATGATGACTTCAGGTTCATGAATAGAGCATGAAAACTAGAAGAATATCAAAGACCTGGGACAGGTCCAAAGTTTCAAGCAGAACCAAATAATGGACTTTGACATTGGCCTATGGAATTTATGATAAAAGAAGAATGCTAAAACATGCAGAAATAAAAGTCAATTATGTCACACAGAAGTTATGAATGTTGAAGAAACAACACTTTGCAGAAATAAAAATTCTTTTGATTAAGAATGATGATTCTGAAGGATCCTATAAGATTCTATCATAGAAGATGGATCTTCAATCTTCTGTAGCCTGGATGTTATCCTGTATGGTGATGCTTAAGGAAGAGACTTTTTTTTTTCTGCATCCACATGTTTTTGCTATTCATGAACTTTCAAGGTAAAATCCAGATCAAATGTATTTAGGAATAAAGAAATTCTATTTAATTTATGCTAGGGAGGTTTTCCTTGAGATTAGCATGGTTGCAGAGAAGACAATGAACTATGCATTATCTTAACTATATGCTTTTATATTAGTCAAAAACTGAAGCAGAAATTCCTAATATCTCCTCAGAAGCCTTGTTAGCTGTATGCCAGGCCATTGTATGGATTTCTTCTATAAGAAAAAAAAACTCTCTTAGGATGACTGCTATTGATATCTCCTTTTCTGCTATTTCTATACCTATACTTACCTTTTTTTTAGCAAGATTACAAGATCATCTTTTTTAGTGATCACAATGATTTTACCCACCTTTATAAAAGAAGAAACAGTGTCCATATGTTCTTTCATATGCTCATGTTAGTGAAAGAGAAACTACATGATATGGTCTATTTCAGGAAGGGAAGGGTTGCTGTGAAGCCATCTGCATCCAGAGGAGAGTCTGGATACTGTGGGCACAGCTTGACAGTGTTGGGCATATAAAGACAGGCCACTATTGTGATGTCATATTGAGATTGGCTGCTGGTAAGAGGAAAATAAGCCATTATGACCTTCCCATGTCATTGCCTGCCAAAAGGCAAAAGAGCCCTCATTGTGATCTCATGCATATGTTATCTGCCCAATGATTAAGGTCTGGGTGTTGGGAAGGTCTGCTGATATTTTTTGTCAGATCATGACAGCTTTATGGATTCTCATCAGGGTGCTGTTCTCAAATAGAGGGAAGCACTGCCCCCTGAATTACTTGCCTTTTTCATTACAAAAGAGCCTTCTGCAACATGGACCAAGCAAGGGTATTTCTTAAAAGTTTCCTTCTTACTCTTCCTTTTTCTCAAACCTAGGAGCTACAGGTATTTGCTCCACAAAGGCAACATTATTTGTCAGTAATTTTTAAGATGTGAGGTGACTGCTTTTTAACTTCATCTTATTGGTGTTGGAACCTCTATTATTCTGATCAATTAATGGAATTATGTGTCATCATTTGCGGGTAACTACCAACTTGAAATGATAAGAGACAGCAATGAGAAACTATTAAACATGAAGGCTCTATTAAAAAAGAAGTCAGCAATGAAATTATCCCAATATATTAGTTTCTGCGCTCTAGTGGAAGATACTGTGGCGTGAAGTTAACAATTTTTGTTAATGTGCTGATGCTTCTAAACGCACTGGATTATAAATCCCATAATCCTTAATTATATTCCATTATTTCTCCCCAGTATGGACATTAAAATAAACACAATGCTCGCTGGATTTTTTTAAATTTAGAATTTACTATTATTTAAGATTCATTAGAAAATGTTTTAGCATTAATTTTTTTCTATCCTCAGAGTTGAGGAAACTGCTTTAAAGTATTTTTTTTCTTTGATGCTTTTGGATAACTTTTGTCTAGTTCGGTAACCGTATCTGCTTAGTTGTCTTGTTGTTTGTCTTTAACAAGGCAAGGAAAGCATGCAGAGCACATCAGCTGGAATACTCTCCAAGCCCTTTACCAGAAATAGTCATAGAAAATATCTGGATTTTCTTACAAGCTAATTCAATTTTTCTAAGGAAGGATGTCCATGCATATTTTTTATTGTCCTTTAATGTTGCATCTGTGTGTACACTGGGAATCGCAGGGAGGGCTCTGTTTTGGGTTATGTGACAGAGGGAGGATTGCTTAGAATGAAACAGCAAGTTATATTCAGAGCTGCTGCCCTACTGCCTGTCCCATAGAAATGGGATGGGGATTAATTTTTTCTCTTTAACCCTGAATTGGATCCAACACCATTTCTTAGTCTGATCTTTCTTTTGATCTCTTTTATCTTCTGATCAAATTTAGTTCAATTCTATTCAGTTTTCCAGAGAATTATCTTACTGGTGGGCATGTGGAGTCCCAACTTTCCTTATGTAATTTCTTCCCAACATTCCATTGGGTTGGGGAAAAATATGGCCTGTTCTGTTCATTACTTATATTAGGAGTGGCCAACCTGCATCCCACGGGCTTAATACAGCACTAGAACCATAATTTTAACCATTCTAATTAACTAACTCATAACTAACTAACTCATAATAGATTTATTAATATTTAAATGTGTTATATTTAATAATTGGCCACAGTTTTACCAATAAGGGGGAAAGTTTCCACATAATGAAATAGGAGATTCTACTCTCTGAGGGCCACATTTATGGGAAAAATTCCTAAAAATTCCTAGGTTTGATGAATCCACATACACACTTGTGAGTTTGTATATAGGTGAAAAAGATTACCTAATAATAGTAATCAATGTGTGAAATGTATTAAATTTTTGAAAGCAATATAGTTACTTATTAAGTTGTACAACTTGGAAAAGATACCTTGGAATGCTAATGTCGTACCAGTCTGCCGGTCACATAATTGCCATGTTAGTTTGCAGAATGACACAACTTCCCAAGCTCATTCCAGCTCTTCTAAATCAAATCCAAAGCCTTAATATATATATAATATTATGCCTTGATGAGACTGTTTTCTGTTTGAACATTTCTCACTGCCACAATTATATTATGAATATAATATTTGAATATTTGAGAGGCTGCCAGAAAGAAGAGGGGGTCAACTTATCAGAAAGCAAGACAAGAAACAATGGATGGAAATAACCAAGGAGAGAAGTAGGATTATCAGGTGGGATCCATTCTATGACCCTGTATATACACACATACACACACACACACACACACACACACAAACATGGACTAGGGGTGACATGATAGCATGATAGAAGAAACTGGACAGCCATTTGTCCGAAATGGCATAGGGTTCCTGCCTGAGCAGGGGGTTGGACTAGATGACCTCCAAGGTACCTTCCAACTTTATCATTATCACTATTCCAGTATGTGAGGGGCTGCCATAAAGAAGAGGGGATCAATTTATTTTCCAAAATACCAGAAGGCAAGACAAGAAACAATAGGCAGAAACTAATCAAGGAGAAAAGCAACTTGGAATTCAGAAACTTCCTAACATTGAGGACAATTAACCAGTGGAACAGTTGCCTTCAGAACTTGTGGGTGCTTCATCACTGGAGGTTTTTAAGAAAAGTCTATCTGAAATGGTATAGGGTTTCCTGCTTGAGCAAGGGGGTTGGACTAGAAGACCTCCAAGGTCCCTTCCAGCTCCATTCTGATTGATTGAATTATAATGCATGACAATCCATCTTTCTGAACCCTAGACTATTTTAGGGAGGATATGAAAATTGGCTAGCCTTGATTTACATCTATACTTTGGTAATAAACCCAGGCAATAACCACTAGTGGAGCTTGATAAGCTGTCAAGACATGCTGATGGGAGTGGGCAGTGATGAAAAGAAATACAGCAAAGAGGTAAGAAGTAATCAAAAGCAAAACCATCCAAAAATAACTATCAAGAGAGTATGCAACTATAAGGAACAGCAGCAGCAGAAGAACTCTTAACAGGGAAAACATGCTTGATTCTTTTCTTAAATTTTCTTTTCTTAATACACATCATTATTAGAGTGCTATTTGCAAACAAAGCACAATTTCAGAGCATTGATGCTAAAACCTATTACCAGCATGGATAAGTAAGGTGTAAATGATTGAACGTACAGCAGAAATCATTGGTTCTCCACTTGGTCACCTCTTGCTGAGACATGGAACACTGCCGTGAGTATTCTGAAAGAGTAGCACAAGTACAGTTGCTGTGTCCTGGATTGCTACAGACTTGCATATCCAGCTGGCAACGGATAACAAACCCTTTTTTTGAAATATTGCAAGACGGTGACACAAGGCGTAACAGCTGGAAGCAAAGTATGGCCTAAGAAGAAAATAAACAAACATAGTCTCAGTCTAGTGATGCACATTGTCAATTTTGAAGACTACCCCATATCTCATCAAGCTACAAATATTCAGTAGTATAGGCTCTATGGTTCAGGCTAGACCAGGGGTAGGCAACCTTGGCTTTTTTTATGACTCGTGGACTTCAACTCCCAGAATCCCTGAGTCAGCCATGCTGACTCAGGAATTCTGGGAGTTGAAGTCCACCAGTCATAAAAGAGCAAAGGTTGCCTACCCCTGGGCTAGACAGATTGTCACTCTTGGGTCTCAGATTTCTCCTGGTCTTGTCTGGTTGACTTCTAGACACAGAAAATGGGAAACAACGCTTTCCCTTTCATATCAGCAAGAGGAGTCAAAATCACAACATACTGTACATTCAAAGCAAGAGTATTTGTGGGATCCTTTTTGCTTTTTGGTGGTTTTCTTACAGATATTTCATTACCAAACTAGGTTGTCTGCAAGAAAACTACCAAGTTCAGAGAGCACTAAGGACCATACAGTTCAATCCTGAGCTACAAATATTCTCTTTTATCGATAAGAATATATATTTTTTCTGATTTCCTATGCTAGGAGGAAAAGGGAAACCTCCTGCTTAAACTAGAGCAGGACAAAATGGGGAACTAACTGAGAGAAGATGCAACTCCATAACGGATGGAAAGCAAAAATTAATGAAAAATTCTTTAATAGAAAAATGGTACGTTTACAAAAGGGGTGTCTTCCCCCAATCCCTTTCAGATGCATGGGGCAGTCTATTCTTGCTTCTTCAGATGTGAAATATTTCTTTAGCATGCCTTTTTCACAAGGGAATTTAAATATAGCATAATAATGACATAGTGCTTACGTATTTCTTTTGAGGAATATTAGGAGTCATCATCCCTTCAAAAGGACAGATCTCTGCAGGATCATCAATTTTATATAAATTTGCATAGTTATATGGTTCCAGAAGAGTACCTGTGAATTGAGATGTACATGTCACAGAATTTGACTGAAATGAGTTTTAAAGAATTCTTCAGCCAGCATGGCTGGTTGGTGAATTCTGGGAGTTGAAGTCCATACCTCTTCAAGAGGCCAAGGTTGAAAAATACTGCTCTAGTGAGGAAAATTGACCGTTTGAAATATTTTGGGGCTTGGGCAAAGAATGGTCATTTCAATCTTTTCCATACCACTTTTTTGCATTGCATTCTATAATTTTTTCCCATAAGCCCAATACCTATAAAATCCAAATCAGTTACTATTAACTCATTAGTTTTACAATCCAAGATGAACACTGTCAACCCAGCTGAGCATTTCAAATCCTGAATCATACAGGAAGTCCTCTACTTACAACCATTTGTTTAATGACCGTTCGAAGTTACAATGGCACTGAAAAAAAGTGACTTATGACTATTTTTCACACAGTCATGTGATTTGGCTGCTAGGCAACTGGCAGGTATTTATGATGGTTGCAGTGTCCCAAGGCCATGTGATCACCTTTTGCTACTTTCTGACAAACAGAGACACTGGGGAAGCCAGATTCACTTAACAACTATGTTACGACTGCAGTGATTCACTTAACAACTGTGGCAAGAAATGTCATGAAATGGGGCAAACCTCACTTAACAACTGTCTTGCTAAGCAACCGACATTTTGGGCTCAGTAGAGATAAGTCGTGATTGTAAGCTGAGGACTATCTGTACTTAAGATAGGACCCCTTCCATCCCCCTCCTTCCTGAGCAGGACCTATAAATTAAAAAAAAAAGTCTAGAAATTCTGTAATTATATTTAGTATCACTATCTTATTAGATAGTTTTCTCTAAGTAAGAAGTTGAGTAGTTTCTTCTCTTTTAGAAAAAAAAAGTACTTAGAAATACTTTTCTAAAACGTCTTGTATGGACAGAATGCTCATGTTACACTTCTGGTTTGTGAGTTGCATTGGTTGCCAGTTTGCTTCCAGGGGTGACTCAAGCTGCTAGCTGTCACCTAGAAAGCCCAATATGGCTTAGGGCAGCGGTTCTCAACCTATGGGTCGCGACCCCATTTGGGGTCGATCGACCATTTCACGGGGGTCGCCAAGCAAGGCTGTCTGCCATTTTTCCCCCTTTTCCGGCGGGTACCTTACCTCCCTTGAGCTGGGCCAGCTGGTGGTCGGCCTGCTCCGTCTCTGCCGCTTGCCAGCTACACCTCGGCCAGTGCAGGGGGCGGAACCACGCATGCGCGGCGCTCCCGGGCAGGGAAAGTCCTCGACTTACGACTGGTTGGGTAGTCCTCGACTTATGACCAGTTTAGTCCTCGACTTACGACCAGTTTAGTCCTCGACTTACGACCGGTTGGGGTCGCGGCATTAAAAAGGTTGAGAACCACTGGCTTAGGGCCTGATTATTTGGGGGAAGTCCCTCAGCATCTGTGCGGCCAATTTGAACTGGCATGCTCCAGGTTCCCTCAACTAAGTAATACCATCAATTGGGACCCCAGAAGTGAATCTGCCCTCTGGAATGAGGTTCCCCCCCCAAGATCCAAATGGCCCCCCTCTGCTGGTGTTTTGAAGAAGCTTGAAGATTTGACTCTTCACCCAGGCCTTTGATGGGGATGACTGGAGCCTCCTTTCAGTTTAGGTTCTTTTTGTTTTCTTTTATTTTCGCCTGGTTTGCTATCTTGCCTTTGCTATCTTCTTGTTTTTATTGCCTTGTTCTTCACGTTTTAATTGATAGAGTTACTAGAAGTTAGGTGGTATTTATATTTAATAAATAATAATAACCATACCTTCACTCAGAAACTCATTCAACTCTTGCCCATCAAAATTTCCACACAGTCCACATGTCTTTGCCATATATTTCTGTTCAATTAAAACCTTAAAAAAGGGAAAAGAAAATCAATTAGAAAATAACCATGCATGACCTCTTGGTAATATATCCACGTTGTTTGTTCTCCTCTCAGCTATGAATTATAAAATTTATCGAGTAATACCATTTTGATCAGTGGAATGCACCTCTGAGCCAATCCAGACAGCTACGTGCCTATTACAATGTTTGCTAACCAAATCATGGGCTGCAGTCCAGGTCAGTGTGACCTATGTTGCAATATTAATAGTGAGATGCTCCACAATTAGCAGAAAAATCTAAGAAGCTGTCCTGCTGTGACACCCTAAATGATGAACAGATTTATGCAGTGGTGGGATTCAGCCAGTCCGCACCAGTTCAGCAGAACGGTAGCTAATTTTTTGTTGCCCAGGCCCAGAATGGACTTCCGGAAGCGGCATCCACACAGAGAACTGGTTATTCACATATTTGAATCGCACCATTGGATTTATGCCACAGTAAATCTGCTGATCGCATATGACTTCTGTTTGTTCTTGCTTTATCAACCTAGTACAGCCCCTCCTCTGGAATTTGTCATCACGTATTCTTTCCCAACTACTGTTTTTTTTTTCAAGAGGAAACGGATGGTCACTTACCTTGCATTATTGCTTGAACATGTTCAATCTGGCAGCACTAATTAAATTGAATGTTGTCATTTGGGACATGGTCCATAGTGGACAATTAGACAGGATATTTTAAAATAGCAACTAAACGTCTCTCTTCATCTTCTAATCTTTTTTCATTACCAGGTTACAATAAAGAGCAACACTTTATATAATAAAGTAATTTATATAATTACTTCTGATAATCTTTTTCAGAAGATCTATTTTATTATTCCTAAAGAAAGTTCAGAGCAGTCCATGAGATCCATAATATGGTGCCTCCCTGACTGCAAGTCTCAATGTGTTCCTGCTTCTATTGAATGCAGGGTATTTCTTTAGTTATGACTGTCAACTATTATTGGATGTACCCAAAGATTTTAAATAATACCTTTAAAACAATGTGTGAAATTTGGTACTTTATATAAATGTTGTCAGCAGAGGTCCAGTAATTGTTGCTTTAAAGAATTGGCTATTTAGAATAGAAGACTTTGTAGGGGTGTGTGTGTGTGCGTGTGTGTGTGCGCGCACACACACACGCATGTTTGCACAGAGGCATGCATAGAAATAAAAACATGTTTTAGCCTTCCTTTTCTGCTATTTTTCACTTGCAATTCTTCTGGCCAGCTTCATTGAGACAGATATTCAGACTGGAAGGTTCATAGCTAGACATTCCAAGGACACTGCTCTGAGGAAATGTATTTATTATTAGAAAAGTCTTTAATCATGATGGAACAACAGCTACTGCAAACTCTATGCTTTAAGCTCTCTCTGTTGCAATCCCAAGGCTCAACTCCTGCATCTTGTCTTGACATTGTAAGGGATGAAGAGCCATCCATTTCATTGAGTGAGAGGCAGTTCATATTTGTATGTGGTTATTGTAATGGACCATCCTGGCCTCAGGCTTTTTATTTTTGGCTTTCCCTGTTCTGATCCTTATGGACACACACATTAATTGGAAGGTTGTTGAGAAAGGAGCGAAAGGCAGAGAAATGTTACCAATCTCTTCCCTTCTACTTTTCCACTGGAAACTATCTCCTGCCCAAGCTGCTTTTCTCTCAGATAGCAAGGTAGAGGAGAAAAAGAGAGGATAAAGAAAGCTAGATAAGTGAGAGAGATGAGGAAAAATGGAACAGAAAGATTTGAATGAGTGGGTATGAGTGACAAGTATGGTGGGTGACATAGTGAAGTTATTGTGCTTGTTTAATTATTTTAGTTTATCTATACTACTCTTTTGAATGAGGATGTTTTGCCCCACTGGTGGCACATATAGACATAGTATATAAAGCAGACTATAAACAGAGGCCTGTAGGATAATTCCATGTTCTACCCACTTTTAATGCCAATCCTTTGACATAATCCGACAGGCCTTGCAACAGGTGAGGATACCATGACAGAAGTTGCTTATGGGGATCCTGTGGATTGTTGATCAACTGAAGTTGATTGGTTGGCTGGTTGTTATGGAGATGATTATGTTAAATAGTTCCCAAGACTTGGGAAAGGGATAGTGAAAGGGTTGTGGGAGGACAAAGGAACTAATGGAGAAAACAAGGCAGGTAGTAACATCTGAGTGGTGATGTTACTGAGTGGAAAATTGGACTGGATTACACAGGGAAAAGGCATAATTAATATTTGATACCAATTCTCTGCCTGGCCCTCAACATTCAGCCCTGATACTAAGTCACTGGATCGTCTGTGTCCTGGTCCCTGGATGGTGCTATTGAAATGTCAGTTTGGGGCATTACAAAGTACCCCAGCCCTGCCAAGTCCCAGGATCAATGACAATGTGTCTACCTGGAATGTATGGTCTATTTTAGTTACAGTGTAAGCTAATTTTCCTAGTTAGGTTTATTTTCTTTTGCTTGGTTGCAGGTGATGCACTTGTTTTTTTTAAACAAATTTTAAATTTAAATAAATATAAATATATTTATATTTAAATATAAATAAATGAATAATATAGCTGCAGAAATTATTAGAAAACGTACACTGAAATTTGGGGGAAAGCTTTTGAGAAGAATCTTTATGCAAGGCAGAGTTCAAACAAACTAAATAGATCTGAGGGCAATTTTTCTTGGAATACTTGCTTCCTTACCATTTTGCAGGCTATTTTTGGGAACTTCAAATATAGATTCCCCCCCCTCTCTACTGCCATGTTAAGAGTGGCAGCCTTCCACTGCCTAAACGACAGATGTAAAGTGCATTAAAACACCTAATTAAGATAATGGTTGTTAAAACCATTACCCTTTGGCTTTACCATTTTCCATTTTCAGCATGTTAAGCAAAGCCAAAGAATACATGCAAAATAATTTCCTTAATATGTGCCTGGAATTTTTGGACTCCCAAAATCATGAAAAATAAGAACTTTGCTCACCATGAGATAGTCATCATTGTTCCAGAAAACAGCAAGTTCCATTTCCTTCCGCTTGGATATTAAACGGATATTGTGCCCAAACGGTGCAATCTGAATTCCATTTCCAGTATATGGCAATTGGATTTTACTAGGGTCAAACATATACATTTAGACATTTTGAGGACTTGTAATGGTTCATCTTCAGAATCAAATGATGTGTACTTTATTAGCATTCATATTCAAATATCATTACATTTTCATTCTCTAATGAGATAAAATGAACAATGGACTTCCCAATATGTTTGAAGCTAAAACCCTGGCAGCTCTAGCCAAGAGAGCTAGGGTGAGGGATGCTGAAGTTGTAATTCAGAAACATCTAAAACATTCACAGGTTCTAAAGTACAAATGTGGGAGCTGGTATGAAATTGCAACTTGTGGTCACATGACATTGCATTTAATGAGCCAGAGGGATTCACTTAATGACTGCAGCTAGAACTGACAAACTGCTGTCATAAACTGGGTACTGTCACATGAGATTTATCATTTTACAACTGTGTCACTTAATGATGAAGTTGCTGGTGCCAATTGTGGTCGGTAAGTGAGGACTACCCATATTATTATTATGAATGGGATATCCCATTGGACAATGATAAATGTCAGGCTACTTGCAGCTCACAACCCCATGGAGGCCTCAGAATGGCACCGTATGATATGTATAAAGAAAAACTAATATGATTTCCTGCCCTTGTGGTCTTTGGGAGGCCCCAAAAGAAAAGGTGATGCTTTAAAATGTTATTTAGCTATAATGCAATGGTGTCTCCTTGGGTGTCAAACATATCAGTCTGATGATGTTTTACATGTGTTCAACACAGGCAGAGCTTGTGATGTGATGGCATGATTATATAAATGATGAAATTTTATTACCCACTGGCAACACATACAAAAACATTCGTGTTACTCATAGTTAGCCAAAACTATGAGAAATGGGATGTACCCTCCACTGAAAGTATACACAGCATGGATCCCCTTCTCAGCATCAGCTGCAGCTTCCCAGCACTTCAATGATGATTCGTGACAAGCTCATTAGTTAGAGCTGAAGCCCAAAGGCACAACTTTATATAAGACGGTTGCCATATTCCCTTCGACTTTATAGAAGAAGCTTTTGCTTCTATTGGATGCTTACCCATAATCCTTGATTGATATGCCACTTTTGTCGACGATAATAGTATTGGGTCCTGTTTGAATGATAATTCTTTCAATTCTTTTGTTCAGTCCACGACGGAACTGTATGTTGAAGTCCGGAGAGGTTTCCTCACAGACCGTAGCAAAGATATAATTACAAGTCCCCGAAAAATCATACAGGTAGTTGTCAAAGGTTGAGAAATGGCCAGTGCTCCAGGTGGAGCAAGAACCCTTGTCCAGAGCTTAAAGAAAGAAAACAATAACGTAATGAGATTCTACGGAGCTTTAGAAATTCAACTGATTGTTTAGATACTGTTTTCTTTCACTCCCATTTACATCTGTCTTTTCAATTTTTTTTGCTTGTTTCTTATGTCAGATTCAAGTCCATGAACCACTGCATGCAAAGGCACAGTGCCCAGGCACTGTATCCAAGTGAAATTTTACTGAGGTTTTCTACATAAACTACAAAGCCCCTTCCAATATTTTTAAAATAGTCCTTTCAAGGATGGAAATCATCTGAACATTTGGAGGGCTAAATACCTTGGCATTTGTAGAAACAAGCAAGTTAAGTTTGAATATTATAGATAAGGATGGTGGTGAGGGAAAAAAAAGAACAGAAAGGCCGAGTGAGGCTGAGTTTTAAAGGGACAAGCAAAAAGCCATGTATTGAACTATGAAGGAATGGAAATGAAAACATTGTAGGAATTGAAGAGAGTGTAGTTGCTTAGTAAAGGATTAAGTGCATGAGCAGAGCAATAGGCTGTTGAAGGCTGGGTAAAAGGAATGATTGAAGAACAAAACTGCAGTCTTTTTGTTTACAATCAAAATTAATTTTAACAAAATGCAAAAAAACCCACCAACCCTTAAATAGTGAAAAATAAAGAATTGCTTCTTGGAATGCTGTACATGAGCTTAACTGTTACTCAAAAGCAATGAATGTTTAAATATTTTTCTGTACATTAAGGAGAGATGTATACTACTTGCACGGATAGAGAAATCAGATGTATACTATGGGACTCTATGGAAGTTCAAGAAAATCCGACAGCAGCATTAGCAGCAGCAGAGGCTAGAATGCAGACTCGTTAAACAGTTCAGTTTTTCTTTTTCAATTTCTAGCGCTTGCTCTTGGACCAAGTCTTATTTTATCTGCTTCTATACTTACAGTGCCCTAACTGCAATACTGGAATAGACATTGATGGGTATTAAAATTAAAATAAAAAATCAAGCAAATGAGCTTCACCCGAAACAATGATATGTATCAATAATGCAGGTCACAGAAATCAGCTTTTCTTGGCATGAGTTGCTTGTGTGATTTTAGCAAAAAACAAAAACAAAAACCCACCCTTATGTATATATCTGTTTTTTTAAAATACTGGTCTTATAGAAATAGAAGCAGAAATACCTGAGTGATGTCCATCTAGATTCCTCTGCCCTTCTGAATGGATCTCTGCAAAAACAGAAAAAAAGAGAAGGATGGATTATATTTTTACATGTCTATATGAATTTTCTATGTTTCATGTCAGAACAAAGGAAATGCTTTCTTCTATTTGGTGCTCTCCAGATGGATCAGGGAATTTTGGGACTTGTCATCCCAAGACATTTGGAACAGAGCTGGTTTAGAGAAGACTTGGGTCACAACAGCACATGAATTTTCATGATGACTATATGATCTGCAACTATTTTTGACTTAGTCTAATTCCCTGAAATATCCCTGAATATATAATATAATAACAACAAATAGTATACCCCAGGACAATAATGTAATGTAACATAACGTAACATAACATAACAGATCTTGAAACTGAAATTTCAGAATTTATCTAAGAAAGAAAATTGGCTGAAAAGAAAGACTGACTAGTATAGAGGCTAGCAATGATTCTAATATAAAGTGGAGTCTAATAAGAATAATACAGGAAAATATTTCCAAGCATCAACCCTACCCTGTGTGCTTAACATTATTATATCACTCTGTGGCTCTTCATCAAGGTAAATACAGAGAGTAAAAAGACATCACAAGATTGTACTGTGGGAAACAGTAATCGTTGCATAACTAAATTCTACACCACATTCATTTAGGCATATAACTGCACAAGATGGACTGATGCAGTGGAAAATTACATCATCTTACCATTCAAGGACTAGGAAAATGTAATTTCCCTGTTGCTTCATTCAAATATTTTAAGAGATACAAGAATGGAACAATAGAAAAATAGCATGCTCATATTTTCCTCATCATGATGTTCCAGAAGAAAAAGCCAAATCTACTAAGATTTCCATGTAATGAAAGACACATTATTTATTAATTTATAAATGCATTAAGAACCTGCAACCCCAGGTCTGGATTTGTTTATTTTCTAAAATATTTGCCCATTAAAATGGATTAGCCATGGATATATTTAGAACACTACAGTTGTTTCCCTGTGCTACAAGGCATAACTTGATATTTTGTCCTGGTTACCACTTTTACATAAGTGTTTTGAGGAAGATATTTCAGTTTTCAAGTACTTCCCTGTAGTTAAGTCAGGTATTAAACCACAATAGGTATTGTGACATAGCTTATAACTACATAAACAACTTCCCTGAGAATAAAAATAACGAGCATTTTATATTTAAGTCCTGTGATTTTCGTTCATGAAGTTCTTCTGAAAGTGGTTTAAAATTTAATATACAGTTTTATTTTGAATCATGTTATGGTTTCAAGAGCAAGTGTGACCTGGCTTGGATTGGCTTGGCCAGGTTTTTGAAGAATCTGAACCCTTAGAAAGCAATACAGCTTATTAGATATAAAGGCCCTCTGATACCATCATAATGAGACTCTTTCAAAATGCCTAGTTCTTTGTGCTATTTTCTAACTTTTTAAGTCTTGATTAGCAAGTTATGGACCCATAACTCCAGTCTCATCCTATTGAATAGTGTTTGTCAACCTCATCAACTTTAGGATGCATGGACCAACTTCCATGATTCTCTAGCCTGCATGAAGAACTCTGGGAGTTGAAATCTGTTTGGGAAATTTTGGGAGTTGAAGTCCAATTTAAAGTTGCTAAAATTGAGAAACACTGCCATAGAACAAAACATGGATTCCCACTGTCCCTTCTCTTGCTTATTTTACTTCTGGAAATATTGAATAGATATATGAGAGGATTGTGAGGCTAATGATTAAAAAAGAAACTTACAAGTTATGGGCTTTTGCAGATAACTTGGTGTTGTTTCCGGAAGACCCTTTAAAGGGAATTGTAATATTAATGGACAAATTTAAAGAATTTGGTGCTTTAGCAGGTTTTAAGATTAATAAACAGAAGATGAAGAAGTTAATGAAAAGATGAAAATAGAAGATCAAACAGAACTGATGAATCAAAGCTTTTAAATTTGAGAAAAAGATAAAACATTTGGGTATAATTATGGCAACTATGAACTATACATTATTTCAAAATAATTATGTTAAGATGTGAAATGAAATTAAACATATATGTCATGATAGGGGAAATTACAATTGCACTGCTAGGGAGAATTTCTGTGATAAAAATGAATGCCATTCCTAGAATAAAGTTTTTGTTTCAGACAATACCTGTTTTGACAACTGATGCACTATTTAAATAGTAGCAGAAGGATACATCTAAAATTGTGTGGCAGGGGAAAAAAATCACAATTAAATATAAGATGTTATAAGATGCCAAGGAAAGAGGAGGATTGGGTCTACCTGATAGGAATTTTTATTTTCCTGTTTGGTTTGGGTACTACTGTGAAATAGAATTAGAAGGACACAACCTGAGATTTGGTGGCATGGATATTTGTGGTGATAAGTCAATGTGGATTTTAAAATCCATTATGTTAGAAAATATAAAATAGATACAAATCCTGATTGTGTCTGAAAGCAGCTCTGTGGCTGTCAGCACAAAAAGCATATTGCTGACAAGAAATAATAAGCAAACACAAATGGTTAACTTATTGTGAGATACTAGGATTTTCTCAAGGACAATATAAAATAAAATCAAGAAAAGAACTAGTAACAGAAGGACATAATTGTCAATACTACTCTTGTTTACAATTGTTAAAAAGGTTTAAAGTTGGCAAAATAATTTATGGTTTTAACTATCATAAAGATTGAGTTTGAAACAGAATTGTGTATAAATGATCAACATATATTGACTAAAATGTATAATTTTTTACTGAATTATGCAACAGAATGAGTGAAAGACTATATGATAAAGAGGACACTTTTTTTGGTTATAATATACAGATGGATCAATGGGAAGATATGTAGCTGAGAGGATTGAAGTTTACATTATGTTATAACCTTAAAGAGGATTTTTATAAGATGACTAGAAAATCCATAACCTCGTCTTTGTTTCAGAGATATTTCCTTAACAGATTCCTCAACATTTTCAACTTGACACATTTTCTAATGTACTGGAAAAGTTCTTAAAAATTAAGGGAGATTTTCAGAGATTTATCTGTCTTGAAAATTGTCCACATGGACAAACATCACAATTGTTAAGTGAACCTGTTGTTTGCTATGGGGCATTTTTGAAAAAACCCCAAAACAAAATAAATACCGGTTTTCAGCAAAAATTTTTATAAATCATGGTTATGTGACCATGACATACTGCAAACAGCCATAAATGTGTGAGCTGGTTGCGAAGAGTTCAACCTGAGGCCATCAGAATTTTGGAATTGAGTCTTTTGGGAGAGGTTCTGTCATAACTTTGAATAAATCGAGGACTATCTATAAGAAAGAGAAATCCTATAATAAAGAATCCATGCTCTATCTTAATATGCATAGACTCTCTTTTTTCTGGAAGATTCATTGACTTTTCTCACCATTTACGGAACAAGTTGCTGAACATTCTTTGTTGGAAATCCCCAGTCTGAACTGAATAGTAAATTATGTTTTATGAGACCCAGGTTCAGCATGACTGTTCCTGCCCAAGTATTTTCTTCTCTCATAACTCCTCCTGTCCAAACATTGTCTCCTGCCCATTTTTCTTTAGTCTTCCTTCTGCCATTGTTAGAGTTCCACTCTATCAGCGAGATGTCATTTATTTATTTGCTCTTAGTTTGGTCTTACCATTCTCACAGGAGCCACTGTAAGTGAAAATCATGTTATGTGGGAACCTTGATTTCTATCTCTCCTGTTGCTATGTGGCATTTTCCTCAATCTACTTCTGTGGTAGATTTCTCAAATGGGTGCCTTGTTAGAGGTTTGATTTTGCTATGTTCCCAGGTCCCTCTTTCCTCTTTTGGAGGTAAAGTGCACTGTGCTGCACATTGCAAACTTTACATTCTTGGGGTTTCCTACATTGTTTTCTACATTGTTGACATTGGGGATCCATTCCATTAAATGAATATATACATGATTTTTGTATTGCTTCCTTCTTTTTAATATTATAAGCTGCCCAGACTCCCCTCATGGTTAGATGGACGGAAAAAAATTTAATACATAAATAAATAATAATACATTTATTAAATGCAGCTGGGTGGATACATCCCTATATACCTTCCTATGTCCATTGGGCCTATAGAGGAAGTCCTCGGCTTACAACAGTTTGCTTAGTGACCATTCAAAGTTACAACGGCACTGAAAAAAGTGAGTTATGATCATTTTTTACACTTTTGACCATTTAAGCATCCTTATGGTCACATGATTTACATTCGGATGCTTGACAATGGACTCACATTTATGACGGTTGCTGTGGTCCAGCATCATGTGACCATCTTTTATGATCTTCTGACAAGCAAAGTCAATGGGGGAAGTCAGATTCCCTTAACCATGTTATTAATTTAACAACTGCAGTGATTCACTTAACAATGTGGCAAGAAAAGTTGTAAAATGGGGCAAAACTTCACAAATTTCTAGCAACATAAATTTTGGGCTCAATTGTGGTGGTAAGTTGAGGACTACCTTTACAGTCCTGTGGCTTCAAGTGACCATTGTTATCTCATTTCAAGTATCTTCCTGTCAAATACTTTTGATCACAAGCTGAGGCTGCTGTAGTGAAATGTGATCCTATTTAGTGGAAGGAGACAATTCTGTATATCCTCAAGAACTGGAGCAAGAAAAAGCTACTAAGATTGGCAACAACCCATATGCTCTCAGTTAGTCCCAAATGTAAACACACAATTAGAGAGAACCTTTCAGTATGGAGTGATTGAAACGAAAGGACTAGTAACCCCCAAAAATAGATCAGGTTGTACCTGGATAAGCCTGAAACAGTTGAACTGCATTTTAGTTATTGCAGTTAAACAGAATTATTGTTGCAGTTTGACAGCAGAAGTAAAGGTTTTCTCAGTAGAGCAGAGGTCTCTGAGCTTTTGGGCACCAGGGCCCGTTTACGTGGAGAGAGGTTTTTCCACGGACCGGAGGGGGTGTGGTTTTGTGTGCTGCCTGCATCCTGTGGATGGGCCGTTGCTTGTTTGTGCAGCCTGGTTGCTGGCATGCTGTGGCCTGGTATCGGTCCATGGACCGGGGGCTGGGGACCCCTGCAGTAGAGGGCATTGATTTTAGTTGGTTTGCTGTATAATAGAGTTAGAAGCAGAGATGCTTCAGGTACAGAAGTGTTATGAAACTAAATACAGATTAAGAAACTTCAGTGTATGTCCCCACGAGTGATATGAAGCCATAAACAGTTCACATGTTTGAATCTTTCACCTTTATTGCTGCCACTCCAGATAAGGGCAAATATTTTTATATTGAGAAAAACATACTGATAGATAAATACAAATGTTGATTTATATTGAGAAATATTGTTGATTATTTCCACAACATTTTCAACAAGAGTACTCTGGTCTATGAGTGGGCCTCCTTTCAGCAAAGAGCTCAGGACCTAAGAAATATATTCTATGTTAAGTAATTGCCTAAGAAAGCAAGTGACAGTTGGAAGACAGAAGAATGAAATTTTATGGACAGATTGATTGTAGGCATTTCAGAAAAAGCTTCGTTTCAATGATGGAAACAATTTTATCCTTAGAAGTTGTTCAGTAGATGTTAAGAGATTCAGAACTCTCCTGATATAGAAAGAAGAAATCTTAAAGCTGTAGATCAGGCCTATACAACTAGTAATTTAAAAATAATTGGAGAATAATAACCTCACTTGCCAATCAGCTGTTCACTGACTGATGGAATGGTGGCACACCATAGAGCTAGCAGTGTCAGACAATCATGAGAGATGCTCAAGCAGTTTTGCCTTTTTGGTGTGGTAACTGTGTCAAAGCCTTCCTGGTGCTGGTGACATTTGGTGTTGATGGTTTTACTGAACTTTTAAGAAGTGCTGGGTGATGCACAAGGCTGCTTAGAGGGCTGGGTGTGGTCCATGGTCTGTTTGTTATGTAGGCCTGTTATAGAAATCGCCTAGTCAATCAAGATTAAAGTGAAGGAAACAGAGCTTCATAGTTTCATGTGAATGATAACTTCAAAGAGCATAATTGTCCTGTTAAGACAATTGAATGGCTCAAATATAAAACTAGAGATAATTATGCAGCCATTTCCTATATTTGACTAATGGTAGCTATAATATGTCTTTGTGGGGACAATTGTGTGGCATGATGACGCTACCAAATCTTGGAACGTCTCTTTGGAAATCAGTTGGTGTGTTTTAAAGCTGATCTAGAAACTGATATCAATGTGATTTTTAGAATCCATCTACATAAATTTCCAGAGTCTGGCTTATTTTCAGCTGATTACTGCAACTGACTACTGACCAGGCTTTAGCAGAAATATTCAGTGCTGTCCAAGTTGCTGAACAGTCAATATCCCAGTAGAGAGGCAGAAAATAGGAGTTATATACATGTCACAGTCAGGTAAACAATCAAATAGCAGAGAAGTATCTATCATAATGAACTTAATCCACTGCATGAAAAAAGTTTGTACAGGACCTCCCAAGGAAATTGAACCCTAAATATAAGGCTTAAAGAATACTGTCAGTCCCAAATTTAAACACACAATTAGAGAGAACCTTTCAGTATGGAGTAATTGAAACAAAAGGACCAGCATCCAAGAAAAATAGATCAGGTTGTACCTGGATAAGCCTGAACAAATGAAATGTTTATTCTTTTCACTAGATGATAGCCTTTTGCAACTTCCAATGCTTGATGCTGCCAGTTGTTTTGAGCAAGTATAGTATGATCAATACTGCACCAAATCAACTTGATTTATTAGACCATATGAGATTTTTTTTTCTTTTAAAGAGTATCTTTTGGGATTTCTATACCCCTCACTTTTTAAAAAGAAACTGCATTTTTACAATATTTGGAAGTGTTCCATTTTTATGGGCTTAGGATGAATGTGGCTAAAGACTATAGGAAGGCTAGGAACAAGGTCTAAAATTTGGACAAAACCAAATGCAAACTATTGAAGTTGAAACGGCTCAGATAAAAGACTATGAGCGAGTCCAAATCTAAAGGAAATGGAAACTATTTAAGCAATCCACACTGCACTGAATTACACATATTGGGCATCATGCAATGGACTGTGTAGTACAATACAGTGCTTGCATAGTACATGGCCATGAATGTAGTAGTTGTTTGCAACTCTTTAAAGCAGCTGCATCCTTTCCTGGGATTGTATGGCTGCCATGAGTCAGAGATTTAATCTAGAGCAATTTGTGGTTTTAGTTAGAAGACCCATGCTCAATGAAAAGAACTAGTCATATTAATGTCAGAGAGACTGGAAGAAAACTGAAGCTGACTTTCATATAAATCATGCAATATAACATGACAAGAGATGTTTTATTATTTGACCTCACCCCTTTCTTTGTCCTGCAGATTCTTGTGATAGTGGTGCTCATTCCTAAAGGCTTGCTGGAAATACCAGATAAATTTTAGGTCAACTATGTGTAGCAGATGTGAATGATACCATAATATTAAAAACTGCCAACTGCTGCCTGCAAAAAGTAATTTTTGTAGTTGAAGAAATGATAATTTCTTACTGAAATTACTAGATTGCTAGATTATATGTATCTGTTCTGTTTTTATGAACACATGATTTTTTTTCAAATATCTATTTTTCCCCAGAGAGAGATGTACACTCTTTTTTTTGCAGATAAGGTTAAGCTTACTCATATTATTATCTGACTTCACTGTCTACAAGCCAAAGAGAAAGAAGAAAACATGGATTTTAAGTGTATTCTTTGCTTATTTAAGTTACAGAGTAGTGCCATCCATTCTCCTTTATATAACCCAGTACAATTCATAATAGGTCAGTGTGAAGCCTGATCATGGAAACAAACCACTATAGCAGAGGTGTCAAACTTGCCACGTCACATGACGTGTCGTGACATATCGCGACTTTTTTCCCATTGCTGGAGCTGGGGTGGGTGCGGTTTCGTCATGACGCATCCGACCCGCAGGCCGGCAGTTTGATACCCCTGCACTATAGACTGACTTGAATGGAAGTTTATGTCTCAGATGCAAAAACAGAAGTTGCCTACAAATTGAATATAATAACCATCATGCAGTGTGTAAGTTTTGCCAGATTTGCTGACCAGAACAGATTGTTGGAACTAATAACTGTACAGATACTGTGTCAGATAACCTGATCCTTTATTGCCAAAACATATAAGACACATGCAGTTAATTTCAGAGATGAAGCAGCTTTCACATACAGAAAACACCTAAGCAGGGTAAGCTGGCTAAGAAACTAGAACTGTGCAATCATGCAACCATTGGATTGCAAATCCCAAAGAATATTGTTATGTGTAATTTGAAGTGATTGAGGGAAAGAAAGGCAGAAGAATTCTTTTCTTTGTGTAAGTAGCGGACTCTAACTTGGATGAATGTTAAGCAGCCATTTAGATTTTTAAAGGTCTTGTGAATGCTCTAGAAATGAAGAATGATATAAACCTATGGTTTATGATAAACTATGACTATCTACAGAGATGCTAAGAAGAAATTGTTAGGTAATGAGGAGATGCTACCCATGTGACAACACTTAGTATATCCAGATTAAGTGCTCCCAGAGAAAAAGAACTGCTGGTAAGAACAAAATAATGCAGCATTCTAGAAACTATGATCTATCAAGAGACAATATATGGGGCATACATTGGGAGCTAGAGAATTTTTTAGGGTAGGAATGCCAATTATATCAATGCCCAACTATTATCTAGCAACAAGCCTTAATGCTGGGTCTGCGATAAATCATCAGAAAAATGGTAGAAAGAAGCAATAGGTTTAAATTGCAATGGCTGTGAGAACCAACTACATGGTTACATTGAGAAAAAGGCAATCAATTATTTTAAGTGGTTTCATTTAAGTACGCAGGCAAGAATCTTACTTAGCAATGTCACGTTTACTATCTGGGTGGTTTCTGATGAGTTCCTGCGACGAAACTGATAGTTTGATTGCTTTCCAAAGGGAGGAAAGGGGGTGGGGGTGGGGGAAAGCATTAGATGCTTATTCAAAAGTCTTGATGGTTACTGACATCCAAGGGATGCTGCTGACCACTAACCAGAGAGCCAATGGTTTGCTGCAGTATCAATATGGATGGCTATCTAGATGAACTCTTTAGTCCAGACAAAATAAATAGAACCCAGAAAGTAGGAAAAAACCAGGACTGCACAAGAACCCAGCCACACTCGTACCACATACCTTGCTGAATAGCTAAATAGCTATTCAAGCAAGTTTACTGGCTCCCACCATCAAAGTGAACGGTGTATTCCTCTGAGACTAAAGATCTTCTCACTGATTGAGTAACTGTGGGTTTCTGCAATATACACCAATTCTTGAACTGCACAAATTCATTCCTGATTTTGAAGCTATATCATTGACTTGGCTTATTATGGCTTTACCTTTTAAATCAAATTCCAAATCTCCAAACAAAGCTTTGGTCAAATGAAACACACTTTCATTTCTTTGTAATTCCACCTGCCCTATAGGGATACAGATTAATGTGTCTGATTTGCTACTCCAATCTGCTCTTGAGTTTCCAGAAAGTAATTTACCCCCTGCATACATGCCAGACAGATGCTGCTAGCTGAACAATACTAAGGTTAGCTTGTAGCCATCAAGAACTTCTTTCAGGTAAAGCATCATTTGCTGATGTGCTGCCTTATAAAAGTCATGCCTGACCACAAGGTCATGGACCACGTTTAGACTTCTCACAAAGCTTAATTAGTGTACAGACAGATAGATACAATTCTTTGATTATCTTCCAAGGCAATATTACATGTGGTGCATAGAACCTGATATCAATCTATGAAACTTCTAAATAAACATATATTCTAAATAAACACAGGCAAGATTACAGATTAGATTGTGAAGTTTAAATCAAAGCTTTATTGTGCATTTCTTCATAGAGCACTTTTAGTGGCTCATTTTGCAATAACCATTAGATGTTGTAAACTATGCAAAATAAATAAATATTGAATTTTCAGAGTGAATTGACTAAAATATTTGAGCAACCAAATCTATATGTTTGAAATGCTTTTTATGGCCTTAGAACCAACTGTAATTGCATGAGGAGAAAGAGATAAAAAAAAGAACAAACACCAAGAATTCACAAACAGGATTCTTGTCCCAAGAACCATATTTGCTGCCAAATTAGGTATGATCATTGGTTTACCATGGTTAAGGATAACCATGACTCTCCAAAACTCTCTGAGCTGCAGAAATATGACCAAGGCCATTTACAATTCAAGTGCCACAGACCCATAACAATACCAAAAGAAATTCCAAGAGACAGAAGGAGGTGGTGAAACTCTATATGCTTGATAATTCAGAAGACTAATTTATATTCCATAAACTTACCAAATAAATGGTCTGATTGTTCCAAATGGCTCTGATCTGAGAAATAAGGAAAACAAATGATTTATAAAACGGTTCCCATATAACACAGCCCTGAAGACAAAATAAGAAGCATTTTCATAGTAATCAATAGAGCTATTTATACAAATCTGTAGGGAATATCAGTAACTATTAACCAATCAGATTAATTCCAAAGGTAATATACCTGCAGTTCTGGGAACAAAGAAAGTTTTCACTGCAAAAGGAATGCCCACTTATTCTTGGAGTGAATAATCTGACCCTTTGGATTGACAATTGAAGGCAATGATCTGACCCTTTGGATTGACAATTGAAGGCAATGGATTGACAATTTGAAGGCAATGCTCACAAAAATTTCACAAGACAAATTTAATTGACAAATCTGGATTGAAGATTTTTATAATTATACCAGAATCATTTCTTCAATAAATTCTCAACATCAAAAGAAGGTTAAATTATTCCAAATAGTGTTATATTTGTTTATGTGCCTATCTATCTGTCTTAGCTCTCAGTCAAGAACATGTATGTTATCCCAGATTTTATATATTAGGAAGGTTATTGCCTGTGTCTCAGAGGCATGAAAAGCAGAAAACAGTTTCCCAAAATTGCAAAGAGCAGAAGGCTCAGTCATTCAACATTGCCTCAATAGATTTACACAGACTACCTTTTTTTTCATATAACATTGACTGACAGACAGATAGACAAGCAGATTGACTGACTGACTGATTGACTTGAGGTTAACAGTTGGATAACCCACTTGAAAGTATCCAAGGAAAATGCTTTTGAGGCCATTTCATGATCTTACCATTAGAATAGTTTAATGGAAACCTGTTACATTGCCTCCTCTACTTAAACATTTTGATTTCTAATGTTAAAAACAGGACAGCTAAAAACAAATCTCTTGCATATCTTTATGGGATAGCTGCTGCTGTTTGGCTTACCTGAGCTGTTCACGATGTTGCAGAGGAGAACCAGAAATACCCAAATCATGGTGATGAGTCCTTTCCCCCTCCCCATCCCTGTTGGCTGAAAATGGACAGTTCTGCTGCTGCCACTTTCTAGCTTCAGATCTTCAAGCTTGAATGTTTTATATGTAGCAATGCAAGTCCCTCCCTTCTTCCTATGCTCTTCCTGAGAGGGCCACAGCTGGACAAAGTGGAATGGCCGCCAAACAGGATCTTCTCTTTATCAGGCTCAGCACACTGAAATGCTATTTAGAAAAAGAGAGGGGAAATAACCTTCACTTTATTATCTTATTTACTGTAACCTGGGTGGGTAGATCTGGCTTATAACCATTTACTCAAACTCATTTAATTGTATTTACCAGAAAAGTGTAGATCTGACTCCCGAAGAAATCTAGGTCCATTTAGTCCTTGAAGCTGATAGCAGCTGATAAAGCTGAGCCATTCTACATCCTTTTCATAGTAGCTTGCCATATATTAATTAATTCATCCATTTTTCCCGCGCTATTTCTACACAAGTCTGAGTATTTCCTTGAAGAGCAGCACAAGAATTTGTAGGAGAAGGTATGTTTTCACAAAGTATGCATTTACCCTCAATTATTCATTTATATTCGCAGTTTCATACCTTGTGAGCTGAGAACTGTGTAGTAGAGCTTGGAGTAGAACAAGAATCAAAGGATAATTGTATTACCAGCTCCATAATCCAAGAAATGTGAAGCAGATAATTTCACTTAAGAATGCACACTACAAAAAATTGTTGAACATTCTGCTATTGGCTGAAAATGGAATAATGCTTTTTTTGGCAATACCAATAGCATGAGCAGGAAATAAGGACAGGGAGAGAGAAAGGAGGAAAGGAAAGAAAAAGCAAGGTGCCTTCTTTCCATTGAACTAGACCTTATCTCCTTTAAAATCTCATTCTTTCTCTCAGGGTTTATACTTTCACACTTGGTGGGAAGGAACATATTTCAGCTCTGAAGAATGATATTTGTTTACAGGATGAGGTCTGTCGAAGAAGAATTACGGGAAACATACTTCAATTCATAATGGTGTAATAAAACTCAGTTTGATTAAATGCAATTCCATTACACAAACCACCATAAAATCGCTCTGTCCTAGTCCCATGCAAATGATTGTGAGGTGTGTTCTTGGGCAGCTCCCATCCTTTTCAGTGAGCTTCATGAAGCAGAACTGGGTGGAGATTTTCTTTCTTTTCTTTTTCTTTTTTTAAAAAATCTAGTATTCAAGCGTTCTTTTTTGTTTGCTAGTAGTTAAAAGGGGTGGATTAGCTCCACACCAATCTTCCAGGCCCATTTTTGTGGGACCTGAAGCCGGTGAAGATCGCAATGCCAGATGATATGTCTGCAGGGGGCGATGAAGAAAGTCGAGATGGTAGCTGCATGTTAAAATCCTCTGGTACACATTAAAAGGTGGTAAGGCTTTGATCATGTAGTTGCAACTACCAGACACCATGAAGGCAGGATAGAAAGCAATGGATGGAAACTAATCAAGGACAGAACCAGCCTAGAACTAAGGAGAATTTTTCTGACAGTTAGAACAATTAAACAGTGGAAAGACTTGCCTCCAGAAGTTGTGGATGCTCCAACACTGGAGGTTTTTAAGAAGAGACTGGACAACCATTTGTCTGAAATGGTATAGGGTTTTCTACTTGAGAGGAGGTTGGACTAGAAGACCTCCAAGCTCCCTTCCAACTCTGCTATTCTATTATCCTAACTATTTTTCACTATCCTTGCAGATATGCTTGCTTCCAGAATTCAGTGGGTATATGATTCTGGACCAAGAAGATGTTTTAGTAGTAAATTAGTGGTAATGGAAATAGATGCTTTGCCATTTTCCTGGAAAAGTGCACCCAGAACTCAGCAAAACACCCCAAATTAGGATGAGTACAGCCAGATCAATTTTGCAACATCACCTGTGCCTTTTGGAGAACAGTTAAATAAATGAAGTGCTAAATTTCGAAGAAAAGAAGTGCTAAATGTTAGCCACCTCTCGTCTAAAAATATAACATGGAATGGTTTTCACATCGAATAAGAATACTGATAATTCTGAACAGGTATAATATACTGCATTCTACAGCATATCCCTGTGTAAATTTATAATTGGTCAAAGTGTGAATATACTTTTCAGTGACATTCTATGACTTGAATAAGCTACTCCAAGCAGCATTACTGATATAGGCCTGATATAAAATATGCAGCATTCTTTATGTCAACCAAAATTGTTCCATAAAAATTGAAGCATTCTCCTGAATGGGTTCATAGACCCGGGGACTATAAAGGAAAGGAAGGTGCACTATAATTACTATTGCATTAGTTGACTTTTTCTTCATTCAACATCAGTGGCTATAGAGCAGTAATTTCTAGTATGACTGGATTGGGAAATTGTTAAATATTAATTATATAATTATTAAATATATGAGAGTAATCATATTACTTTTAAAGATTTAAATTGAACTGCATTTCATTTAGTTTAATTCTTTGTTCTTAAAGCTTCTCAAATCTAACCATTGTTACTTCGCTCAAGGGCCAAGTATAGTCCTTAGTGCTACAAGGTTCTGAATCCCTGTTTAGATGATTCAAACCAATTGTTTAGATGGCTAGTTCTTGGGTCAGAGTCTATATTACTCAATAACAGCTACCAAAGATGTAAAGAAGAAAGCCAAAGTCTTTGAGAGAACTATCTGCCACAAATATAACTCATGCCTTTGAAAGCAGCTATTGGTAATTTCAAAGTGTTCATCCAAACACATTTTCCAAATAGTTTGGGCATGTTATGTATTTTCATTTCTTTTACATAATCTTCATGCTCAGTTCTTTTAACTGCAATGCATATCTGAATTAGTAATAATAATAATAATAATAATAATAATAACAACAACAACAACAACAACAACAACAACAACAATAATAATAATAATAATAATAATAATAATAATAATAATAATAATAATAATAATAAAGTTGGAAGGGACTTTGGAGGTCATTAAGTCCAACCCCCCTGCTCAGGCAGGTAACCCTATACCATTTCGGACAAATGGCTGTCCAGTCTCTTCTTAAAAACTTCCAGTGTTGGAGCATTCACCGCTTCTGGAGGCAGGTTGTTCCATTGGTTAATTGTTCTAACTGTCAGGAAGTTTCTCCTTAGTTCTAGGTTGCTTCTCTCTTTGGTTATTTTCCATCCGTTGCTTCTTGTCCTGCCTTCAGGCGCTTTGAAAAATAGCTTGATTCCCTCTTCTTTGTGGCAGCCCCAACCTATCAAAAATAGTGCCATAAAAAACAGTATAGAAACACAAGTTAAGATAGGCAAGAAAATGATAAGTGAGCACTTGTCCAGCCTAGACGAGTTCAAATCACCAGGACCAGATGGATTACACCCCAAGGTTCTCAAGGAACTGGCAGATGTGATCTCAGAATCACTGAACTATATTTTTCAAAGATCTTGGAGCACTGGGGAACTACCAGAGGACTGGAAAAGAGCTGATGTAGTTCCCATCTTCAAAAAAGGGGAAAAATGGATCCAGGAAATTACAGACCTATCAGCCTTACCTCAATACCTGGGAAGATTCTGGAAAAGATAATAAAACAATGAATCAGCGAACACCTAGAGGCAAACATGATGTAAAAAAGATATTGAGATTCTAGAAAGAGTACAGAGAAGAGCAACAAAGATGATCAGGGGACTGGAGGCTAAAACATATAAGGAATGGTTGCTGGAATTGGGTATGTCTAGTATAATAATAATAATAATAATAATAATAATAATAATAATAATAATAATAATAATAATAATAATAATAATAATAATAATAATAANAGTTTCCACCCATTGCTTCTCGTCCTGCCTTCAGGCGCCTTGGAGAATAGCTTGACTCCCTCTTCTTTGTGGCAGCCCCTGAGATATTGGAACACTGCTATCATGTCCCCCCTCGTCCTTCTCTTCGTTAAACTAGACATACCCAGTTCCAGCAACCGTTCCTTATATGTTTTAGCCTCCAGTCCCCTAATCATCTTTGCTGCTCTTCTCTGTACTCTTTCTAGAGTCTCAGCATCTTTTTTACATCGTGGTGACCAAAACTGGATGCAGTATTCCAATTGTGGCCTTACTAAGGCATTGTAAAGTGGTATTAATACTTCACGTGATCTTGATTCTATCCCTCTGTTAATGCAGCCCAGCACTGTGTTGGCTTTTTTGGCAGCTGCAGCACACTGCTGGCTCATATTTAAGTGATTGTCCACTAGGACTCTGAGATCCCTCTCACAGTTACTACTATTGAGCAAGGTACCACCTATACTATACCTGTGCATTTGGTTTTTCTTGCCTAAATGTAGAACCTTACTTTTTTCACCATTGAATTTCATTTTGTTAGATAGCGCCCAGTGTTCAAGTCTGTCCAGGTCCTCCTGTATCCTAAGCCTGTCTTTTGGAGTGTTGGCTATTCCTGCCAGCTTGGTGTCGTCTGCAAATTTGATGAGTTCCCCATCTATCCCCTTGTCCAAATAGTTGATGAAGATGTTGAAGAGCCCTGGGTCCAGAACAGAGCCCCGGGGCACCCCACTACACACTTCCCTCCATGTAGATGCGGTTCCATTGAGGACCATACGCTGAGTACGGCCAGTCAGCCAGCTACGGATCCATCTGGTAGTGATGCTGTCTAACCCGCATTTTTCTATCTTATCAAGTAGTAGGTTGTGATCTACTTTGTCAAATGCCTTACTGAAGTCCAAGTAAATTATATCCACAGCATTCCTCTGATCCACTAATTTTGTCACTTGGTCAAAGAATGCAATAAGATTTGTCTGGCATGATCTGTTTTNGTCAGCCAGCTACGGATCCATCTGGTAGTGATGCTGTCTAACCCGCATTTTTCTATCTTATCAAGTAGTAGGTTGTGATCTACTTTGTCAAATGCCTTACTGAAGTCCAAGTAAATTATATCCACAGCATTCCTCTGATCCACTAATTTTGTCACTTGGTCAAAGAATGCAATAAGATTTGTCTGGCATGATCTGTTTTTGACAAACCCGTGTTGGCTTTTAGTAATGACTTTGTTTGCCTTTAGATGTTTGCTGATTCATTGTTTGATTATCTTTTCCAGAATCTTCCCAGGTATTGAGGTCAGGCTGATAGGTCTGTAATTTCCTGGATCCATTTTTCCCCTTTTTTGAAGATGGGAACTACATCAGCTCTTTTCCAGTCCTCTGGTAGTTCCCCAGCGCTCCAGGATCTTTGAAAAATATAGTTCAGTGGTTCTGTGATCACATCTGCCAGTTCCTTGAGAACCTTGGGGTGTAATCCATCTGGTCCTGGTGATTTGAACTCGTCTAGGCTGGATAAGTGCCATTTTCTTGCCTATCTTAACTTGTGTTTCTATTCTATTTTTGATAAGTTGGTCTGTTTTTTCCCGTTGTGTAAAGACCATACCTTTTCTATAGGAAGATAATGGCAAAACATCTGAGTTGTTGCCGAGAAATCTATGTAGACATGTTCATGAAATCTCTACAAGTTGAACTTGACTCAGAAGAATCTTCCACTTCATAAACACCTTCCTTAACCTGGGAAACCTAGACATTTCTGAATCCCTTCCCAGATTTCTCAACAGTGGCATTGGTGCAAGAAATTCTGGAGAGAATACCCAGTTAGAGAATGTAGTGTTTTCCTTAGGGAGAAAGTTTAATATAGGAACTTTGGAAGGTGATTCATACAGCCTATGAATTAAGGGGAGAATTTCCTTCCTAAAGAAAGATTTATCCTAACAAACAGTTGAACCAGGGGTCTGCTATCAAGTAGAATTAACATGAGAACACAGGCTAGTGATATTTTCCAGGGGTTGACTAAACTGATTAAAAATATCAGGCTGGACTGACACAGACACAGACACAGACACACACATAGACACACACACAGACACAGACACACACACACAGTATGCTCTTTTGGTCACAGTGCCTGCCCTCAAAACAGTTTACCACAGGAGGTCAATTTGGTTTTGACTCTTCCAGAAAGCCATAAAGACTTGGCTGTTTGCCCAGATGTGGGGATCTGACAGCTGATGAAGCTTGAGTGGCTGGATTATATTCTGTGATTTTTTTGTTTAATTTCCTCCTGCTCTTTCTTTTTCCTTTCCTTTCCTTTCCTTTCCTTTTTTTTGTTTTAATGGTTTTGATGATTATTAATATGTTTTACATGTTATTTATATGTTTTAATGGTTATTTACACTGTGATTTTTATTTCTAAATTTTGTTTGCTGTCAGAGTTGCCTTGGTCAAAGGCAATGGTGAGATCCAACCAGTTCTCACTACTTCAGCAGAACCGGTAGCTAATTTCTTGTTAACCAGGCCTACAATGGACTTCCGGAAGCGGCATCCACACAGAGAACCAGTTGTTCACATATTTGAATCCCACCACTGGCCAAAGGGGTAGACATATAAATCCAAAGAAATAAATGCCTGTTTTTGATCAATTAAGAAATGTTGGCGTCTTCTGACTACATTAGAACAGTGTTTCTCAACCTTGGCCACCTTCAGATGTGTGGACTTCAACTTCCTGAACGGTTGGGTGGAGAATTCTAAGAGTTGAAGTCCATACATCTCAAAGTGGCCAAGGTTGAGAAGCACTGCATTAGGCAAACTTTAACTTTTGCCCACCTAAATGTTCCATAGCCCAAGTTATAAAATATAAAGTATTTTTTCATAAATGTTGATGAGTACAGAACCAATCCTTAATTGCTAGCCCATGTCTGTTATCGGGAATAGACAACATGGACAACAAACTGCCACTTTTTAGCATATCATGCTATTATTCTACATCATTTTAGTAATAACAGTATTTATTAACACCGCAGCTTGTTCCTCTTTCTCATCAGTCTTGCTGACCAATCAGAATGTACCATCACAATGGATTCATACATCACATTAAGTTATAATAAATACTGTTTTTTTCTCATTTAGTGCGTTGTATGAAGCAAGCCATCATAGATTGTACCTAGCCAACTGTGAATTGTTTAATTAACTAAAATTAAGCAAAACATAGGTGAAGATAGTATGCGTGAATACAGAATAAAAGGGCTTTGCTGGCTGGTTAGTCACAGCTTCCCAAATTTATCTTCATATTAACACGTTTGGAAAGATACTGTTGCCATAGTCAAACTTCATTTGGATTACTATGCCCAGTTCTGGGCACCACCATTCAAGGACAGTGACAAGGTCAGAGGAGGGCTACTAGGACAATGAAGGGTCTGGAAACCAAATCTCATACAGAAAACTTAAAGATAAGGCATGTTTACCCTATGCAAAAAACGACTAAGGAAAGATATGACGACAGTCTTCAAACATCTGAAGGGTCATCACACAGAATAGGGAGTATACTTATTTTATATTACTCCAGAGGGCAGTGCCAGCATTGTTAAAACCAAAAGATGGGAGTTCAGCTTAACCATCATGAAAAATGTTTTGAGTGTATAAACAGTTAGTCAGTCTGACATGAAACATGATGTATTTTTCTTGAGATCTTCAAACAGTGGTTGAATAGTTAACTCAGAGTGGTTACCTCTATTGATATTTGAACTGTATCATATTATGATTCTACATATCAGATAACTTTTCAAATATGAACGATTATTTCCTGAACCAATTAGATGTTGTATTTGAGGGTGTGTCCAATGAAGTCACCCAAATTGTTGGGTATCTTCCAAACCCCGAAAGTGCCTGGGAAAACCAAATATGAGAATATCGGAACAAAAATAAATGTTAACTGTCATGCTTGAGTACTCCAAATGCAAAACATAACAACTCTGTTATACTATTGTTAGTTAAAAGGGGTAAAGGTGAACTATTTTGACAAAAGTTTGAGCACTCTGGAATAATTGATACAGTAGCTAAGACACCCAATCTTGTTTTACAGCAATTTATTCTACAGTTTCTTTGGTGGTATAACCCTAAACTGCATGGGAATTGGAATAATGATTATTTTGAAAACTATTATTTGAGACAATGGCCTCATGCCTGACTATGTTGGCTCTGCGCCTGTTAATGTGTTAGTTTTCATAGGTGTGAGGTTGCTGAAGTGGGAACTTTATGTATTAGCCACACCTTGTGTTCTCCCACACTCTAAATTTAGGATATTTGTAGAAGGTGAAATTCCATGGATGGAATGAATAAGGTTAACAAGGGTAGAGAGCATTATACACTAAAATGCTTTTAGAAGACAGTTGCTGAAATTTTTCCTTCAGCCATAGGAAGAACACTGATAATCTGTTTGTATATTTTGTCCATTTCCTATATAGTTTCAGTCTCTATTAATGCTCTTGTTATTTTTTTTTTTAAAAAAAAACTTTTGAACTCTTGGACCATTGATTCCTCTTCCTCAGACAGAAAGGCGGTGCAAAGAGTGGTGAGGATGGCAGAAAAGATTACTGGCAGTTCCCTCCCTTCCATCCAGGATATAACATATAAGCGTTGCTTGAGCAGGGTCTACAAGATTGTCTGGGACACTACATATCCTCTTCATGACCTGTTTTCCTCATTACCTTCTGGGAGGAGGCTTCGTGGTATCTGAAGCAGAACATTCAGATTCAGTCATAGTTTTGTTCCATACAGTGTTAACCTGGTGAACTCTAAAGCTTCCTCTTTCCATTATGTATTCAAGTTGGACAGTGATTAATATTTATATGTTATTTATATGTAAGGGTGAAAGTTTATACATATGTTGTATATAGTATGTTTAAATATATGTTATGTTTGTGTATACGTTTGAGAGCAAGCAACTAAATTTCATTTTTAATGTGTGCCAATGTGCCCACAATAAAAAATCACAATAAAGGTTATCTTATCTTATCTTGACAGACTTGAACATTGGGCCCTATCTAATAAAATGAAATTCAGTGATGAGAAAAGTAAAGTTCTATATTTAGGCAAGAAAAACCAAATGTACAGGTATAGAATAGATGGTACCTGGTTCAATAGTAATAACTGGGAGAGTGATCTTGCAGTCCTAGTGAACAATCACTTTAAGACAATCATACAGTCCTAGGCTGCATTAACAGAGGGATAGAATCAAGATCACGTGAAGTGTTAAAAACACTTTTTAATGCCTTGGTAAGGCCACTCTTGGAATATTGCATCCTGTTTTGGTCGCCATAATATAAAAAAAAGATGTTGAGACTTTAGAAAGAGTGCAGAGAAGAGAAACAAAGATGATTAGAGGACTGAAGGCTAAAACATATGAAGAACTGGAATTGGCTTTCAGGAATTGTGTATATCTAGTTTAATGAAAAGAAGGACCAGGACAATTGGAACATTATAGCAATGTTCCAATATCTAAGGGGCTGCCACAAAGAAGAGGGGTCAACCTATTTTCCAAAGCATCTGAGGGCAGGACAAGCAACAATGGATGGAAACTGATCAAGGAGAGATGAAACCTAGAACCAAGGAGAAATTTTCTGACAGAACAATTATTCAGTAGAATGACTTGCCTCCAGATATTGTGGGTCCTTCATCACTGGAGGATTTCAAAAAGAAATTGGACAGCCATATGTCTGAAATATTATAGGGTTTCCTGCTTGAGTAGGGGGTTAGACTAGAAGACCTCCAAGGTACATTCCAATTCTGCTATTCTGTTCTTCTGTTATCTGCTATAAGTGGTAAGGCATTTTATCTGTGCCTTTTGAACTTCTATCAGTTGGCATACAGTAGAAGGGGGGAAAAGTTTAAAGCAAGAAATGTCCTTTACAATAACTGTCAACTAGAGTAAATAAAAATAATGGATTGGCTTATAGTACAGAGAAATGTGTGGCATAGTACAGAGAAATGTGTGGCGGGGTTTAATGAGATAATAGTCAATTAATAACTTATATTGATACAATGCCTTCCGTCAGCAGAAGACGATGAAGGCTAATTTTTTAAAAGTTTTTTTTAATCTCGCCTTACATTTTTATAAATAATTCAAAGCGGTGAACATACTTAATACTCCTTTCTTCTCCTATTTTCCTCACAACAACCACCTTGTGAGGCGAGCTGGGCAGAGAGGGAATGAGTGGCCCAAAGTCACTCAGCCGTCTTTCATGCCTAAAGTGGAAGTGCTACTCACAGTCTCCTGGTTTTTGGCCTGGTGCTCATCTCTCATCTGTGTCGTTTCTGCAGCATTTATAATCTGTAATCTTTTTCTATCATCATCCTCTGTTTTAGAAGGCTAAGAGATTGCAGATGAGGGAAAATACAGCTGCAGATGCTGCATTTTTACTCAGTGATTTA
>NW_015388343.1:8008-20665 GCF_001527695.2 Protobothrops mucrosquamatus | reverse complement strand
CTCCCAGTTTCTAGCCTGGTGCCTTCACCACTACCACAAACTGGCTCTTAAAGTACTAAATTAGTCCTATAAAAATTTAAGACTAGGTGTGAATGAAACATCATTTATGAATGCTTTGATTCAATAGTTCTCTTCTACCTCCTGGAGGTGCCAAGAGTGGCTCATAAAAATACAATAAAGCCATCTTATATAAAACCATCAGTAGTGAAATAAGAACAGTTAAAAATAACCATATAGTATAAAACTTAAAAGAGGGTTTACTATAAGAAAGAAAAGTAATTTGAAAGGCAATCTAAAAGTAAACTTAATCCTGAAGAAGCGTATGATGTTACAAATAAACTGGTATATCTTCACTCCTCTAGAAGTATGGGAGCTCCTAGTTGTCCCTTAGGAGAGCGTTCTGTGGTTTCTCTGACAAGGAAGAACATCACACTCTGTGGCCATCCACTCTGTCTGGTTATGGTTAGGGCCCTCCCAGATGTATTTTTGCATTGATGTTTGTTTTAAAATACTTTCAGATTGATTTGGAATGAAAAAGTATATGAATGAAATACAAATGTTAAACCAAATTCAGACATTGATTATTGAAAACTACATCTGTCCAAGTATTTCTAGACACATAACTGAATAACCCAAAGCTTTTTGGAACTTCAAGATGAACAGGTAATGGTCCTACATCCCTTATGTTTGGAATCAACATTGTTCTCAAAATCGTAGAAATTGGGCTTGGACAGAATGATCCTTGACATACTAAGGAAATTGGCTACATAGGGATTAAAAGTTTAAAATCAGCACATAGTGTATTGGTATGCAGGAATGGCCTTGGGAAACACATGGGAGAGCTGAAGACTAGACAATGATCAGACAAGGGGTAGTTGAGTCTGCAGAAGAAGGTGGGTGTAGCAAACATCTCAGAAGGGTCCCTCCCTAGTTTCTTGAACTGTAAATCAAGGGAGGGGGAGAAGAGATACTTTCAGACTTGCAAGATTGATGTCAATATTGTGAAGTATTCCAGACAAAAAGCACACCCAGAAGTACTTCTATTTTATTGTAAGTTTACATTAACAGATTCTTGCAAATCTGAAATTACATTTCTCCCCACCACCTCCCCCCACACCTTTACAGTTTGCGGTTTGAGAAAATCCCTTGTGAAACACTTGCCACATCTCTATTCTTTATCTGGGCTCAGTTGCTGCTTGTGTGACTGTTGTCTAGTCTGTTGTTCTTCTACATGTCTTCCAAGGTCATTCCAACATACCATTACACATTGTCAGGGAATTGTGTATCAAGTGTCCAAATGAAGACAGAGACACTGACAAGAACTTGTAGGTTTATATAAATAAATATATTTATCATTTATATTTACAGCAGACAAGATAGTCAGGAACACAGGGACATCATGAGGTAAATCTCATACACAGCATACATACACAGCACACAAGAAAAAAGCAGGGAAAAGGGAAATTTCCCCACAGCAACCAATCATAGAATATATAACCTCATGCAGGAGCCAGCACTCTCCAAACAATCAATTACAATTGTGTGTTCTGGCCCATTGTATTCTGGCCCATCATATGTATTCATTGTTCCAGCTACTAAATTAAATATCCTAACATACATACTTGCATTCATACATTTAATATCTACAGTACAGTAACTACAGTATCTCAAGAGGCAGGCTATTGTAGCTACTGCACTTTGGTAAATCCACCTAGACCAAGGCTTTCCAAAATGGACAATATTTACCTCCAAGGATTAATGGGACTATCCATTATCATTGATATTATTCTTATTTGTAGTACTATTAAAGTAGTATTTATTAAATTATTTTCATATAATGAATGCTTGGAGGACAATGGACAATCTGAAACTTCACAAAGAACTCAATGAGCTGAAGAGATTGGGGACCTCTGCCCTAGAATAATAGTTCTTTTATTTCCATATTTCTCAGTAAGCAGAATTCTGCTGCCATTTTATTTTTCTCATAAGGCACCAACCATATTGATTTAACATATTGCAAGCAAACCAAATCGTGGCCAGAAGAATAGGAAGAAGAGCCCACTGCTTTTCCAGATAGAATATAAGAGCCCCTCACTTTAGGCCCGCAGGGGTAGTCAACCTTGGCTCTTTTAGGGCTGGCTCAGGAATTCTGGGAGTTGAAGTCCACGAGTCATAAAAGAGCCAAGGTTGACTACCCCTGCTTTAGGGCATTAAGTGAACTTTAATGAGGGCCTTCAAGGGCAATTTGCCACTTGTGCTGTCAAGCACAAGATCAGTCTTGTTCTGAGGAGCCCATTCAATCTGCTTTTTGGTATTTGTCACTAATCCAGGCAGACCAACCAGAATTCACAATAAAGAATAGAAGCTAAAATTCTGCACTCCTGTGCAAGGAAATAACACGGATGTTTACATAATACTTGTAGCAAGAAAAGCTACTGATTAAGTATCTACAGTATACTTTTATTTGGAGGATTAAAAAAACACAAAAGGAACAGCATCCAATTTACGCACGGCTTTTCCTACTGTGAACTGAAAATACTCTCTGATGATGTAAAGAATGTATGTATGTCCAAAGAAAGCACATGGACACACTCGCACCCATTTTTGTGCTCTGTGCCTACACAGAGACAGTTCTGGGATCCCACCAGGAGCCTCTGATAGGTTCAGAACTTGACGCTAGAGATTTGGGAAAAGTCTAAAATGAGGATCAAGAAGTCTGGCAGCATCCATTTTAGAACCAATGTAAAAGTTAGCTAATATTTTTTAAAAAGATTAAAAGAATTATGATATGAAAAAGATGCACCTCTCTTGCTTTTCTGCTAACTATCTCAAAACCACTTTTTTCTCCCACCTACTTGGTCGGCAATCCAACCAGTGGGTTTAAATGCCTGTTAGCTGTTGAAGATCTTGAAACAATTACTAAGAATCTGAGGAAACTCAGACAACCTCTGAATATTATGGTTAAGGTGTTAGATGGAGATCCCTTTTAATGATGCAGCTCCTAGGGTTACACTGTCTTGGGTCAGCCCCCTGTACAGATTTGGATTAAAAAGCAGACTCCTGCAAAAGCCCCCTTTAGTACTCAGAAAAGAGATAGGCTATATATTAATTCAACATCTTATTCTAAGGAAACATTGTAAGAAGAGCACTGTATTAGTCTATAGTAGCAAAAACTCAGAATGAGTGTGGTAACACCTATTCCAACTAACAAATTTTATTAAAAAGCAGGAGCTTTTCTGAGATGTAACTCTATAGAGTGCTTGTATCTTTTAAGAAATAGTGTTAGTTGGAAAAGGTGTTACCAGACTCCTTATGATGTCTTGCTCTAAAGAGTCATGTATTCTGGAGAATATGGAAATAAGACTATTTCTTACATTCAACTCAGTTAGCTCCTGAACAGCATATTTGAACTTATGCATGAGCCGGGCCAGGTGGGACATAACATCCCCAAAGAGAATATATAAAAACTATATATTTTATTTAGCCTTGTTTTAACAGCCTCATTTTATCAATTTTATGTAATGAAGGGAGTATTCTGTCCAGCATTTTAAGCTGTCTGGCATCCAGAATTTTGAGTAATGGGACTTTACAATCAGGACTACTTGAAGCTGTTTACTTTTACACTGAGTTTCCAGGAACTACATTTGTTAGTTCATGATTTCTTTTTTTAAAAAAAGTACTTCTGGCAAACAATTCTCCTCTATTTATCATACATAATTTTGATATCAGTATCAAACTGTAAGATCAGATTAGCACAATAGCTAATTGCTGATCGACTGTCAAAGGAAATTTGCTGTACTCATTTCTCTGGAGGACACTTCAGCCACTCTGGATTTTTTTTATTGTAGATACTGAACAATTTTCCTTCCCTTATTTGGGTCATTTAATCAGAAATTATTTCTACCATCTTCTAGCATCAATGTGCTATGATAAAAACAATGAATTCAGGTTTTATATTGCCTGAACAATGAATCAGCAGTGCTGTAAGTCCCTAGTGAAGAAGAGCACTGGGTTTTATTGTTTACATCTTCATCTCACTTTTTGAGGAAAGGAAAGGTGGGAAACCTTTGGGTGCCTTGATCACCTAATTGTATTTTTCACAGATGAAGGTAAATTGTAAATAGGTGGTGTTCAGAAATCTATAGCCAAATTCAAATAGGATTGTAAAATGTGGTCCTGAAATATGCAACCTTGCAACCTCAATCCTATTTCCCTTTCTCTGGGACCTAAGGGTGGGTTTACTAGTTGCATGAAGTCATCATGTGGTTTGACTCAGCATGGATCTGTGGTTTATGCACCATGATTTAGCCACAAAGTACAGATTTGAAGAGAATTGGTTGGATAAGCCCAGAATTGTCCCCCCCCCCCTGACTTGTGGCTTGGAATTTTCAGGCTAAATAAACTTTCTTTTTGTCTAGTTAGACAGCTGGGAACGCGAGATTAGGATATCTACATGGATATAGCTGAATGGCTGAATGAATGTCAAAAAGGGAAAGGTTTGTTATGCCTTGCTGGTGTGAAGGTGGGTTTGTCCAATCACTACACCGGAAATGTCTTTGAACCCCACGAAGCTCCCATAGTCATTCTGTTAAATATTTGGTTCGATGCGACATTGAAGAGGCAGTAGGTGAAAAACAACTCTCTTTATTTTCAAGTTAAAACAGAGACTAACAACCAATGCTCCACCCATACTTATACACTCAGCCTAAAGGCAGCAGCCAATAGGAACACAGTATTCTCCCACTTAAATGCATAATACGTAGTCTGCAGACAGGAAGTCTGGCTTGTTGGCCACATGGCCAGCTAACCATTTCTTCACAGTTCTCAGCATCTTAATTCTCAGACTTTACTCAATACATTACACATTCCAAGAAGACAAAAATGTTGAGTGACTGCAACATATTTTTTCCTTTGAAAATGTGCCACGTTGTACAAGAGAGAAAGACAAAGCTGATGTGGCAGAGGGCATGCTGGGAAGAGATTATTAATAGAAAGCAACTTTCAATTTGCCTGCAAGTGTTGAGCAGCCCTGCCTACTGTGACATTATTTTGTGAATATGCAAATCCATCTATAGCAACCATTTTGTGAGAGCACTTACAATGGGCTTTCAACATACCAAATGTACCTCGTAGGAGCCCCAAATTATATGTCCTGACTATTATGATAATGTGCTGATGTTTGGGTAATGACTCTCATCTAGACTTTGGGCCAAAAGTTTGGCCCAAAGGTTAGGAGCAATGTCCTAAATTTGCACAGCTAAATAAATTTTTAACTAGTCTAAAAAAAGATGCTTGGGACTGGGGAGTTTACTATGATGGATAAGAAAAAATGTATACAGCACCGACATAAGTATTTCTATTTGAAGCATACATTTTTTTTCAAATTATTAGGAATTTTATTTAACAGAACAACCATTCCTATACCTAAATAAGTGCCACTGAACTCCAGATAAGCCCCATACAGAATTACATCAGAAGCATAAACTGTCTGCTAAAACATTTACTTGTTTTTTGTCCTAGAATAAAAATTAGCAAGTGTCATTTTTCCTTTTCATCTTTGCTTTATTTTGATTCATTATTCACAGGGGATGGGCTTCTCACATTCGTCTAAACATGGATTTTATTTGATCTGATTACTTGCATTTGAGAATCAAGTTAATGATATTTAATCCTTTTTAGTTTATTCCTTATTTAAACATTTATGAAAAACTGCATGAAATGAACCAGTTACATTTTATGAGACACCAGCTTTTCTGGGTACACAGGCCTGTATATGGCATACACAGTTGTTGCACAGGAGAGTAGTGACAGTGTGTGAACAGGAACAATAACATAATGAATGGTTTAGTAAAATGAACACAGTGCCCACTGCCTGCCGAGAATGGTGTGCCATTGCAGAACAATTCGCAGAGTCTAAAGTTTAATCTAAGCCCCAATTCCCTGAAATGTGGGGTGCTTTAGGGCTTTCGTTTTTCACTGTTCCTCTTTAATATCTAAATGAAGCTGCTGGGTGGGGTCATTCAAAGGCATGGGGTGTTACAGTATATCATCAGTATGTTGATGATACCCAATTATATATCTCCAACCTGGGCTGGGCACATGATGCTGCTATAGTGCTGTCTGAGTGCCTAGAGGTTGGGAGGCTCTGAATCAACTTTGACTCCAACCTAACAAAACAGAGAGACTTTGCCCCCCCCCCCCCCAGGATCTGGTGATATGTCATCTTTGACTCTGGGTGGTATTTGCACTTCCCCAAACTGAGCTGGCTGTGCAATTTGGAAGTCCTCATGGACTCACAGCTCCTACGTGAGGAGCAGTTGGGAGACATTTACACAACAGATTCATCTTGTGTGTCAGTTGCACTCTTTTCTGGACTGGGAAGCCCTGCTCATGGTCACTCATGCTTTGGTCACTTCCCATCTGGGCTGCTGCAATGTGTTATACGTGGGCTGCTCTTGAAGGCTGCTTGGAAGCTACAACTGATCCAGAGTGCAGTGGCATGCACAGGATTGGGCACTCTTAGGTTTGGTCCCTGTTGCACGAGCCGTACTGGCTCTTAGTTTCTTTTTGGGTGCAATTTAAAGGTACTCCATGTCCTTTCCCTGAAATGTTGCCATCTAGTGGGACCTAGGAAGTGAGCCTTTTCTGTACCTTCCCGTACCTTGTGGAGCATCTTTCCCCCTGATGATCCAGCAAGCCCCACCCTTTTTAGCCTTCTGGAAGGCCAACAAGACCTGGCTCTTTACCCAGGCACTGGGATAGAGTGATGGGAGCCTATGGATAGTTGTTGGGATATCCTACAAGATGACTGAGGCGTTGGGTTATTTTAGTTCTTGGTTTTACTTTTGTTTTATGATTTTATGGTTCTACAGTTGGCAGCTTTATTACTGTTGTGAGCCACTCAGAGTTTCTTTATAAAATGGGCATCCATAATTAAATAAATGAATAAATAAAATATCGAACCCTACAGGTCTAGCTTATCTCCTAGAGAAGCTGCTGACTATGGAAGCCTCTTACATTTATGCGCATGCAGAAACATGGTTATTGGATTTTTTTTTTTACTGATACTTTACAAACACTGAACAAGAGAAACAATCATCTACATGAGACATTCTAAATGAGAGATTATTCAAATCAGACATTACAGATATGCAAAAAGACATAAATAGCATCCAGCACTTAAACCTCCAATTCTTTACTCCTATGGAGTGGAATTATGAACAGTAGTTGGTATGACCCTCTGTCCCACCAAGGGCAGTGTTTCTCAGGAAGCTCCTCCTCAGTGTGGGACAGGAAATCCGTTTCATTCCATGGCAAATCCGTGTGCCTTGGCAGATTTTGACGTTAAACATGATTGCCCACCTAGAACTCTCCATTGTAATTCTCAAGGAAACTTGTTTGCTTCAATATGGCTGTTAATAATTGATTAATGTCACTTAATTTATTAAAGCACCATTGGCATAGGTGACACTGCTATGGTTTTGTTTGAATTAGATTGGAGGTATGATGGTGGAACACATAATGGATACTGAATTTTATGGTAATTTTGCTGCACTGGTGTATATCAACCACGGTGCATTATGCCAGATTTATCTTGGCAGCATATTATCCTTTTATGCAATTACAAATCGATTATATAGTTAAAGGAATAAACACCTTCCAAGTTTCTAAATGACTGGAAATACATTGTTGTGGAGGATGATATCAATCAAATGGAAATCTAGGAAACTATTGTTCTGGAATACTTTTTATCATTATTTTTTACAAAGCTCGTAATATCATAGGTGAAAACAGCAATTATTTGTGGATAATTGCTTATGCATCATCACATAAAATATTTGCTTTTAATAATAGCTTTTAAGTGTTTTAAGTTTTTAATATAGGCTAAATGTATAGTAGGTTTATAAACATCTTGGTAGATCTAGTTCAGGGCTGGGCAATTAATTTTTCCGAAGGGGCCATATGAGAAACTGGGACTGTTGTGGAGGGCTGAACCAATAGGACAGTGAAGGTGCATAGGCACGCACACACACACACACACACACACACACACACACACACACACGTAAATTGAAAAAAGTAGCAATTGCCTTCAAAATAAAAGCAATGCAGTTGTATTGTGTGTATGATGTACACTTATTTACATTTGATTACTAATTTCTGATTGACCTCACGTGGACCGGTTAGGGACAGCCAAAAGATCGGATATGGCTCTGGACCATAAAATGCTCAGATCTGCTCTAGCATATAGAGCTACCTTGATGAAACTTCTGGATCTGTATGACAGCTTCCTCCAAATGCTGATGCTGAAGATTTGTCTTTCATCACAATCCCCTGAGCTCTTTGTGAGAGAGAATCTTTTAGAATGAAACCATATGAATGAGTTACTGATGGTCAGACCCTTCCTGATAATCCAGAAGATATGCTAAGATGCTTGAGTATGCTGATGACATTCTTTATATTCTTGGTTGCATTTCCATTCACTTAAGCATGACCCCCCTGAAGAAAAAAAAGTTCTAATACTGGAAATCTCCATCATAGATTTCCAGGTTCCTCTCAAATATTGCTCTTCCAGATTACTGCTCTACCATGTCACTGTAAAAAGTAAGATACCACTCTTTGAGAAACTCTAGAATGTAAGTTCCTCCAATTTGGATCTGCTTAAGGTAAGTACCTTTTGAACAACAATCAATCAATCAATCTTACTGCTGACTCTGTTGTATTTCAGACTTTTTGGCATTAACAAATAGATATACAGTATATTTTTTTCCATTTTCTTTTTGTTGATTGCACTGGGCTTCAAACTTTTTAATCTGCATCTACTCATAACTACTTAGGAGTCATATGTCCCAGAATATAACATATCATTCTGTAGGAATGGTCTTTAGAATTTTCCAGGTGTGTTCTTACTAGGGTTTTATATTATAAAAGCTTGGAATGCAGAAATACCAGGGAGTTCTGAAAACAATTGCACCTTTTAGTAAGAGTTCTGACATGGAATTTGAGCAAAGTTCAGATATCTCTTTTTGTTGCCATTAACAACCACGTAATAAAGTTCCTTGTCTTTTATCAGTTTTCATTTATTGGGAAGTTTAAAGCTTCATTAAAGAAACTGTAAACTGCATTAAGAAATGTCAACAAATTGCTTTGTGGAGATTTAACTTTAAGGATATGCCTAATACTTTGTATTTGTAATTCCTCTTCATCATTTCAGGATCTCCTTAAGAGCAACAGGCTTTAAAATGGATTATCTGACCACAATTAGACCTTTTTACCCCCACAATCTACACTCTTGCATTATATTGCATGGTATCTAATCATGGTCCGACTTCCTGTTATTGCTGCTTTTTCCTTATTTATGAGCAAACAAAAAAGAGATATGGGTAAGAGATTAATCCCAATACAGGGAAAGAACAATTTGACTCCTGCTAACAGGCTGAGTAAAATAGAAAAAAAAGAGAATGAGTTGCAAATGCAATGTTTACAGTCCTGCTTGGTTGTTTGTCTGTCAATTGAATAGATCAGTTGAGAAACTATCATTAGATTTTGGTAGCCTCAAGTATGGTAGAAATACTGTTCCTGTTAGAAAAAAAGTGAAAAGTAATAGATTAGAATCTCAGCCTTTATTGAGTCCATTACTTGCAAGTAAATAGTTGAAATTAGTGGTCGATGCATGTAGGAGATCCTATCAGCATCTCATTGTCTCCAACAAGCATCATCTCTCTCCCTCTCCCTCTCCCTCTCCCTCTCCCTCTCCCTCCCTCCCTCCCTCCCTCCCTCCCTCCCTCTCTCTCTCTCTCTCTCTCTCTCTCTCTCTCTCTCACACACACACACACACACACACACACACACACACACCTCCCTACCTGTTAACCCAAATCAGATTATGAGCCATTCTTCCTAGAAATTGTACTCAGGTCCCGTCTCTGCATCTCATCTTTGGGTAAGTACTAATACAATCTTCATAGGATCCATTATTGATTCCTATCCTGGACTATCCATCCATTTTATCTTCTGGCCTAGGATGCTAAGCAATTGTTGCTGGCTTGTGTGGTTCTGTGGCATTATGAGAAATGAAACACGTAGCTCTGCCCAGCTGCCCAGCGGTGCATGGAGCGTTGTAGCTACAGCTGGTTAATCTTTTCAAATATCTGATGAAAGAATCCAATCGTCGTAGGGCTCTTTGCTCAGGATTCCACAGCAACACATGGTTGGTCCATTGATTGCTCTGAAAAATGTAATTTGGACCATATGAATGAACAGTAATTTGTGAACTCCCCTTTTCTTCTTTTTCTCTCCATATGTTTCTAACTTTTGTTTCTTCAACCCTAGATTCAGAACCAGGAATTTGGGATGCCAAAATAAATTCCTCGATGGTTGTGAAACTGTTTATGTAATTTTTACACCCTAAATCTAAATATAAGAATTATAAAGTGATCTATAAATAACGTTACTTTGAAAAAAAAATACACTTTGCTAATGATCTCTGCATTTTCCCCTTTGGATGATTAGTAATTTTGCTATGTCTTTTACCAGCTCTTCTCCAATCTTGTTGAAAGCAGGGCGAACATTTTAACTTCACTTATTAATTTTAGAAGGGCTGGGGCAGCATCATGGATGGTTAAAAGTTCTCAGTCAACTCAGGAAAAGAAGAGAGAAGGGGCAAAGTAGCATCACCTGTTTTTCATATCGTTTTCTTAGGAGGAAGACATCTTTTCCAGGTATTCTTCAATCTGAAGCAGGTCACTCTGCCATTCCCTGATTTGGTTCTCCCACAGCTACTCCATGTTGTGTCATTAAAAAAAGATATTTTCCACTACCTCTGCTCTTATGAACACTACCTGGGCATTGTAGTGCACTGTTGCTTAAAATATGTTAAATATAGCACTTTATTCTATTTCTGTCATTGTCCAATATATAATCTGGAGGCTACAGTTTCACTCTTTGGTCTGCAGTAGCTAAGCAAATTATTCTATATGTCCTCTATTTGTTTAAGAATTGAATAGTGTGATTCATTGTAGAATTTTTTTGATCAGAAAGTAATGAAAAAATAATAATAATCCAGCTATGGTAGGCAATCTGGCCTCTTCTAATTTTTATTTTCAGTGACAATGCACAGAAATCCTTGCCATACTCCAAAATGATTGGGTTGATGGGACCTTTCATTTAAAAATGTGACAACAGCAGGTTATTATCCTTGATATGCATTGAAACCAAGGAGTGCTTCAACGGTGTGGAGTTCCCATCCATTGGCTGCCAAATTGTGCAAAACTATCAGACAGCTTATGCAATTCACTTGGAGAACAGTTTTCTAGATGTGAAATGCTCTGTGCAGAGGACTCCATGTGGCAGCAGCTGGGATTTTTAGGATCTTAGAGGTGGTTTGTAGAACCAACAAAAACAATTTATCATTTTTTCTTATATTTTTAAGGAAGTGGTTAAAGCATTACATGTTTGAATGTGATTCTCCTCCCCATCACCTTGCTTTGGAAAGAATTTTGCGTCAAGGGGAATATGCTATAGATATCTTGAACAGTTATCACTGTATTCATTATGTAAGAGGATTCTTACTCAACCAGAATTAGGGCAGCATTGTATTGTACAGTGAAAACACCCAAAGAATGTGGAGGAAAAGAAAGAGAGGAAGGAAGGGGAGCAGGAGAGAGAGAGAAGACCGAGCAGAAGGAAGGAAGGGAGGGAGGGAGGGAGGGAGAGAGGGAGGATATTGAAGATGCTTTAATATAATCTATAGTATTTTACCATTTTAAGATTTGTTATTGGAAACAGCAAAGAGAACAGATTGAAAATAAACAATTGCTAGTAATTGATAAACTAGAAAACAAATGCAAAACAAAAAAGGAGAAAAGGAAAAAAGGAAACGAAATGAAGAAATGTTGACATGAAGAAAGCATTTTGAGCTGGAGAAACTGATCAATAATCTCACATACATAAAAACTATGTACTGTCATGGTGTTAGAATAAACCCTGATCAAGCTGTACAAAGCTGTGGATTTCGAAATGCAAAGTCTAGACTCCAGTTTAGCTTGGTTATATATGGGAAAGAACCCAGAATCTGGACCATAATCAAAATTTCTACATAATATAAGATGGGTGGCCAATAAGTAAGTAAGTAAGTAAGTAAGTAAGTAAGTAAGTAAGTAAGTAAGTAAGTAAGTAAGTAAGTAAGTAAGTAAACAAACAAACAAACAAATAAATAAATAAATAAATAAATTCATCTACAGTTTGACTTTTAAGGGGGCCTAAATGTTTATAAATATTTCAGTCTAGCAGATGTAAAAGAGGGGGAAAGTCAGAAACTCAATGTTTTTTCTTAGTTCTTTTCTTTTCTTCTCTTTTACCTTTTTTCTTTTTTTACTTTTTTGGTATCTTGATTTTGTTGAACTTTTTCTATTCAATAATTTTTTCCTTTTACACGTAAACACACACACAGAGACAGAAAGACACAAAGAGATTTCAGTATCTTAGTTTAAGATTGAAATCTTTAGTATATAACAAACATCTTAATGTTCTACGCTCTTCCTTTATCGCTTCATTTCCAATGTTATGTTTAACTTTGAATTAAAAAGAGAAAAATTACAATACATATTATTAATATGCTAAATCTGTAATTAATATTGATAGAATATTCTTTTTTTT
>NW_015388343.1:0-7597 GCF_001527695.2 Protobothrops mucrosquamatus | reverse complement strand
AAGACACAAAGAGATTTCAGTATCTTAGTTTAAGATTGAAATCTTTAGTATATAACAAACATCTTAATGTTCTACGCTCTTCCTTTATCGCTTCATTTCCAATGTTATGTTTAACTTTGAATTAAAAAGAGAAAAATTACAATACATATTATTAATATGCTAAATCTGTAATTAATATTGATAGAATATTCTTTTTTTTCTTTCCTCTTCTCTAAGTTCAATACTCTAAGGTAGCTAAATTATTGAACATTAAGATTTTAAGTATATATAACCATGTTGAAATAACATATTGAATCAAGAATTATGCTAATATAATGAAAAGGAAAAAAAAACATCCTTGGATTATTAACATCATATGTATCATGGAAATGGGATGTTTCCAGTTCATTTCTCCCATATTGCAATCACTTCAGGAGAGCCTCAGGCTTCATTTTCAAAAGTCTGCCCTCTACGAGGGTCTGGGTGTGACAGGTTTGCTGGCCATGACCACAAAATTGAACAATGCCAAACTGGTTAATAAATTACAGTTTATTGTACGTGACCCAGTTCAAGGTGCACAGTTTACAATGTAGAAGTTTGTTCTGTCTTAATTTTGAATACTCTCTTTGAACTACTTTGGGGTGCATTTAAGAATTCATCAGCCAGAAACTCTTGGGCAGGGGATCAAGAAAAGCAATGCCAGTGTTTTAAAAATCACAGAGGACTTGAGCTGGCGTGCCCCACCTCATGAGAGAAGCAGCAATGATTTAAGGTAGCCTAGATGGGATTGGTATTTCTAAAAGCAGCCATTTCTCTCTCTTCATACATCGCCCAGCATTTCTATATCCTTTTCCATCCTAGTGGAGGGACTTTTCACCACAGTGTGAAAAGTCTCACTCTACTGATGTTGAAAGGAATGGAGGCTCTTCTGTTCTGCTTTGTTTAGCAACAACACTTCTGAGTCACTTCCTTATGTTTCTCAGGAGTGGGTGGGGTTTCATGTCTTTTTTTCTGTCATTGTTATCATTGGTTTGATTGATTCTAACTACACTATGGATGTTTTCCCTTTGAGATATATATATATATATATATATATATATATATATATATATATATATATATATATATCACACATATATATATATATATATATGTGTGTGTGTGTGTGTATATATACACACACACACACACACACACACAGAGAGAGAGAGAGAGAGAGAGAGAGAGAGAGAGAGAGAGAGAGAGAGAGAGAGAGAGAGACTATATAAGTTGCCAAGAGTCATCAGACTGGGACAGAGTAGAAGTACAGTATAACAAATGAAGAAATAAATAAAACTCAATACTAAATAGCAATTTTACAAAAAAAATAGGCTTCAGTGAATAAAAGGGTGAGCATGATAGCTGACATACATTTTTGTAAAATGAAGTATTCCAAAAGGCTTTCAGAGATATGGGGCCAGTTCTGCTTAAGTTGTGGCATAATTTTAATTGTATTATAAGAGGTAATCTATATGTCCCTATCAAGACGGCCACCGGAAAGCCTTCTCCTATAAACCAGTCAGAATTAGGCATGAAAATTTCTGCTACCCTTACTGTTTTGCAGCTGGTACTCCAATGGAGGCAAGGCCAGGGAGAAAATCCCTCCTGCTGCATTACTTTAAAGCATTCCAGAGCAAATAATAATTATATGACAACAAAGGAACTATGCAGTATCGATGACTTCAGTGATGATCTCAATCCAGAGCAGAAGACTATATTACAGGTAAATACTTGGAAGGAAGTTCCAAGCATTATTTTTTTCCCCCAAAAGTTACTTTGCAAAGATTTTGAAAGGAAGAATGATGGCAAGTGACAAACAGATTAATTCTTCTTTTAGCAGTTATACTTTGGTCATAATTACCTTCAGAAATGCTTTCCTGCCCCATGGGCTTCCTGATGAGATGGATGCATCTTTATACCAGGCATTAATTTAAATCTCAAGCTGGAAAGCAAAAGGAACTGAGGGGCAATTTTAGAAAGAAGAAAATCTGCCAGGAAAAACGGTCAAATATGTATTTTTTTATTTTATTTTTTGCCTGTAGCTTTTTTGCTTCCTCTTCCAGGAGAGGGTGAAAGGGGGGGGGGGAGTTATAAAGTGACGAGAAAAAGAAATGCAAAAAGAATGACTTCTGACTTTCTTTAGCACCGATAGTCCTCGACTTACAACGGTCCACTTAGTGACTGTTTGAAGTTACAACGGCACTGAAAAAAGTGACTTATGACCATTTTTCACACTTTTGACCGTTGTAGCATCCCCATGGTCATGTGATTTACATTCGGATGCTTGACAACTGACTCATATCTTTTGCAACCTTCTGACAAGGAAAGTCAATGGGGAAGCCAGATTCACTTAACAACCGTGTGACTAGTTTAACAACTGCAGTGATTCACTTAACATATGTGGCAAGAAAAGTCCTAAAATGGGGCAAAACTCACTTAACAAATGTCTCATTTAGCAACGTGAATTTTGGGCTCAATTGTGGTTACCTGTATAGGTCCAAATATATAATAAAATAACCTCTTACTCTAAATTATGTTTTCAATTCATTTTTGAACCCTATTCCCCTCTATTCAGTTCTAAATAGAAAACACTTCAAAATAAACTTCTGGGACCAGCAATTTGCTCAGAGGAGCAAAACTGAAAAATCTAACAATTTCAATTTCTACAGTAAGATGATGGGATAGCTGAGTTATTTTATTGGCCCCCCACTTTGACACTCTTTCAAAAGGCCCTGAAGACATGGTTTTGCCAGCAGGCCTGGGAACCCCAGAGTAAGATGGAGCCCATCAAGAGATGATATATTGGCTTCTTAATCTACTCCTTGCCCCAAGGTAGAGGTTGCTTGCCATTAATAAATTATTATTTTTGTCTTGTTCTTGTAGCACAGCACTATACTGTCATTGCTCACAGAAATATCAAACCTTTCCTATGCTGTGCTGCCATGCAATGACCTTTGAGAATTGAAGATTTTTGACATGTTCATTATTATGTAAGAAATTCTGGCTGCATAACACTCCTGCCTAGTGTCCAGGAGATGGCGACATCTGTATATTAATTCACTGCTGTTACAAAATTTGAAAATACAACTAAAAAGAAAGCTACAGAGGGAAATAACAATAGATCCTGCTTTTTCCTTCTGAGCGAATAAACTACAAATAGTATTTTTAACAATGTTGATCTTTAATTCCTTTAAATAATGTCCCATAGCTTGTTTCCTTTTCCTTTTTTCTTTGTTCCTTCTCACAAAATCCTATCAGCTGTTTTCATTTGTATATCCAGGGATAGCATCTATTTCCTTGTCATTCTTATAACTTGTTACTTTTAAAATTCACTTTCAGATTGGTCTCAGTCTTGAACAGTAAAATTTATTTTTGTTTCATAACTTCTTTTAAACACAGTCTATCTATAATGGCAGATACCCTTAAAATTAACTTCTGGGTCCAAAAATATCTTCCAAAACATCCAATGCTAAAGTATTTTGTTCCAGTTTGTATCATTAAGTCAAATTTAAATGTTCTTTCCTTTAATTGTAATGGTTAGTTCCTTCTGGTTCCCTCTAGTGTCCAATGTTCAAATTGCCATCCTATCATATTCTCTTTTAAGAATTTAAACACAACAGATTTTTTCCATAGATAGAATTCTTGCAATTAATTTCAGAATCTTTTGCCACATCCATAGGGATCCTTAATCCACTTACAACTTTCCAAAACAAATTCTAATCACTCTTTTGCTGTTTATTAAAAAAATGTTTAATGTCCTAAGCCTAGTTTTAAAACTTCTGTTTCTAAAGATTTAAATAAACTCACCCAATGCATGTTATTGTTGATCAGAAGGTTCTTAAAAAACAATTAAGAAGCAGTTTCCAAAAGTGATTAAGAAATGAGGCCAAGCAGATCTTTATGTCCATGTAGGCTACATTGTGGCTGTGAACTTCGTTGGATTCCCTCAAATCCCAGCTGCTCGACTCGCAAGCTGATGGCAAAAACTTTGATTCCTGCAGATTACTCATGAGAAGCAACTGTCCAGAGTACATGTGGGCAATCTCACAATCACTCCTTTTTCTGGAGAGATTTTTAGCATTCAGAATTCACCATCACCATTAACTCAGAGATAACCTAGGAAAGATCCCATGGATGAAAATCCTAAAGGGGAAAACAACCCAAGAAGCATGGGAAACTCTGAAAAATGTGATCATAAAAGCCCATAACAGGACAATACGACTGAAAAAGAAAAACAAGAAATTCAAGAAGAAACCAACATGGCTGCACAAAGATCTCTCTGATAAGCTGAAAGACAAAAAGGGCAAATACAAAAAATGGAAAGAGGGGCACATAACTAAGGCCAATTGTCAGCAGACAGCCAGAACATTGCAAAGATGAAGTCAGGAAAGCAAAGGCTCAGAACGAACAAAGACTTGCAACAGAAATCAAGGATAATAAAAAACATTCTTCCAACACATTAACAAGAAAAAAGTCAGCGAAACTGTAGGTCCACTAAAGAGAGAAGATGGCAAGGAAATAACAGGCAACAGGGAGAAAGCAGAACTGCTTAACTCATACTTTGCATCAGTCTTCACACAAAAAGAAACTATAGTCCAAAATACAAAAAAACCCACTGCAAAAAACAAACTAGAAACAAAAAACAAAAATTAAAATAAGCAAGAAAATGGTAAGAGAACACTTATCCAACCTTGACGAGTATAAATCACCAGGACCCAATAGATTACTTCCCAGAATTATGAAGGTGCTGGCAGATGTTATCTCAGAACCATTGCACCACATCNGAAACTATAGTCCAAAATACAAAAAAACCCACTGCAAAAAACAAACTAGAAACAAAAAACAAAAATTAAAATAAGCAAGAAAATGGTAAGAGAACACTTATCCAACCTTGACGAGTATAAATCACCAGGACCCAATAGATTACTTCCCAGAATTATGAAGGTGCTGGCAGATGTTATCTCAGAACCATTGCACCACATCTTTCATAAATCCTGGAGCACCAGGGAAATACCTGAGGATTGGAAAAGGGCTAATGTGGTTCCTATCTTCAAGAAAGGGAAAAAAACAGACCCAGGAAACTACAGACCAAACAGTTTAACATCAATACCTGGGAAGATCCTAGAAAAGATAATCAAAAAACAGATCTGTGAACAACTAGAAGCAAACAAATGTATAACTAATAACCAGCATGGGTTCATTAAAAACAGATCACGCCAAACCAATCTTATTTCATTCTTCGATAAAGTGACTAAACTAGTGGAATGCTTCTGTTTGCATTCTTGGCATTGATTCCAATTGATCAGATGGATGGCTAAGATTGAGTCCAGGTTGAGGCATTAGCTGTTCAGATACTCATGCAAGAGCAGTAGGTAAAATTGCCTTGAAGGGAATTGCAGATCTTTGTAATGGACAGCCATCAGTTATCAAATCGTGCCTAGATCAGAGACTGCAGTGTGTACAGCTTGAGGGAAAAAGGAAGATAGTAGCTCTAGTGAATAGTGAAGGTAGAGATGAATGAATTGGTCAAAGTTAATTTCACTCCAGATTCATCCAGATTCAGCCATAGTTTCATTTCACACAGCATTAACATTGTGAACCCTCAAGCTTCCTCCTTCCGTTATATACTCAAGATGGACAGTTAATATTTATTTGCTATGTATATGTAGGGGTGTGGGTCTATACATATGCTGTACATAGTATATTTTAAGTGTGTGTCATGTATGTGTTTCACTTTGAGAGCGGGCAACTAAATTTCATTTTTGATGTGTGTCATTGTGCCCACAGTAAAAAAAATGACAATAAAAGTTGTCTTGTCTTGTCTTAGCTTATTTTCTCATTTTTCTAAATGTTCAAACCATTCAAAAGAATACTGCAGAAAAATGCACTTGGACATGCTTTTTCCACACATATACCTGGAAGTTGATTTTTTTTCTAATACAATATGTTTCCAATGTTTTAATAGGAGCTGCTGAATTTTTTTTTTTTAGTTGTTCATATAATAAAATTTGGAAAACTGTAGATATCATCATACAGCTCCATTCTGGATAGTAATCTGTTTACATATGGACAGACTAATTTAGTTAAATTTACAATAAAAAGCAAACTAGCAACTTTCTCATATATTCCTTTGAGAGGGGTTTTATAAAACAATGCCTAAGCTGAGTGACGTTAATATGATATGGAAGGGTGAAGGGCTGTTTCATATTATTCAAATATGAAATAATGTACTGTATAAATTGTAACCATGTTCTATATGTATTTATTTATATGGGTTTTGTTTGCTGGTTTATTTATGTTTAATAGCTTCCAGGCATTTGCCTATCTATAGGGTTTCTGTGCTCTCAGTTTGGACCACATGAAAATATCTGTTAAGCTGAATACTTGAATGGAAAAGGATTCTTTTCTAACATGTTTCTCACAGAGTTCTCTTTAACAAGATTTATTGATATAAAATGGACAGAGATACAAGTAGGCCAGCAAATGAACTAATTTTCCCTTCAGAACCATGATAGGTACACTATGGCTTTTTACAACCGTCTGACACAGATTTCCAATGTATAGTCAAAGTACCGTTATACAGTTTAAACAAATACCAATGGTATATCATTTTATAAAAATTCTCTTTAAGATTATAACATAAAATGAATTCCAATCCCTTTATCTACATACTGTATACTCCCATTGTTCCATTTGTATATTATACCCAAAGTTTTTAGCCTGTTTATCATACATTCTTTCAGTTGTTCATCTTCTGTTTCAAATTTCAGTAAGCATTTTATTTATTTCCAGGAGCTTTAGTTTTGTACTCTTTCTAACTCAGCAGAATAAAAATGGAAATAAAATTATGCGAAGGGCCTTGGGACTTCATTTAGCTGTCAGCATGATAACTCTCTAAACATTTAACAGAATAGGGCTGAATTTGAAATAATAGGAGAAGCCAGCAAATGAAATATTGCATTTGAAAATGGGGCAGATCTAGGTTGAAGGAGTGAGGGGGGATGCAGGGGGGGGGACCGCCGATCATTTCTGAAAATATATTGACTAGGTTTTCCTTTTTGTTTTTTTTAATAAAATGCACCACATTTATATTTGTTTATATGTTTATTTGAAAATTAATAAAATTTGCAAAACTGAAAATGGGGCAGATCTGGCTGATTTCTGAAGAGAAAAGACATGCATAAAAATGAAAATCCTGCTGTTGGGAGAGACAATTGGGAGGTGTCTCAAAATGTTGCCCACTGTTCCATTCAACGGCCTCCTCCCTCCTGATCATGTGACCAGAGCAGAATTTATACAGTCCATTTCACAGTGCACATATACACAAATGCACATAGCGATTCAATGCAAGGGGAGATCAGAAACATAGTATAGTATGAGTAACCAGAAATTTCAGAAGATGTGGTTAATCCTGGCTTGTTGATCAATTAAAAGGCAGGTCCCTTAGGGTTCCGATTTCATTAAAAACAAATGAGAATAGAAGTGTATAATACTACGTTTTTGAGATTCATATTGACCAGACATTGGTTAGTATCAAGCCTCAGACTTCTTAACTTCAATCTTAATTATACTAATCATT
>NW_015388342.1:137739-140031 GCF_001527695.2 Protobothrops mucrosquamatus | reverse complement strand
TAATAATAATAATAATAATAATAATAATAATAATAATAATAATAATAATAATAATAATAATAATAATAATAATAAAGTTGGAAGGGACCTTGGAGGTCATTGAGTCCAACCCCCTGCTCAGGCAGGAAACCCTACACCATTTCGGACAAATGGCTGTCCAGTCTCTTCTTAAAAACTTCCAGTGTTGGAGCATTCACCACTTCTGGAGGCAGGTAGTTCCATTGGTTAATTGTTCTAACTGTCAGGAAGTTTCTCCTTAGTTCTAAGTTGCTTCTCTCCTTGATGGATTTCCATCCCTTGCTTCTTGTCCTGCCTTCAGGCGCCTTGGAGAATAGCTTGACTCCCTCTTCTTTGGGGCAGCCCCTGAGATATTGGAAGGCTGCTATCATGTCCCCCCTCGTCCTTCTCTTCGTTAAACTAGACATACCCAATTCCAGCAACTGTTCCTTATATGTTTTAGCCTCCAGTCCCCTAATCATCTTTGTTGCTCTTCTCTGTACTCTTTCTAGAGTCTCAGCATCTTTTTTACACCGTGATGACCAAAACTGGATGCAGTATTCCAAGTGTGGCCTTACCAAGGCATTGTAAAGTGGTATTAATACTTCACGTGATCTTGATTCTATCCCTCTGTTAATGCAGCCCAGCAGTGTGTTGGCTTTTTTGGCAACTGCAGCCATCTTCTGTGTGACTTGAAAAATCCTATCATATTTATTTATTTATTTATTTATTTATTTATTTATTTATTTATTTATTTATTTATTTATTTATTTATTTATTTATTTATTTATTTATTTATTTATTTATTTATTTATTTTATATACCGCCCTATCTCCCTTACGGGACTCAGGGCGGTGAACAGGCGATAATAAAAACCACAATAAATATACACAAATTTCTGTCTAAAATCAAATTAAATAACAGGCCTGCTCTAAAAATACCCCATACAAAACCCCCACTAAAACACCATCAAGGGATTTTAGGTGGCATACAACATTTTTTTTTAAAAAAAACCCCACAATATAAAACATTTAAGCTTTCAAACAATATTAACATTAAAATGAACAAAAAATAGCTAAGGAAGGAAGCAATATACAACAGGGTGGAAGTAGAGTCTTCTCTTAATCCACTGATCACTTCCAGACTGGGATGCCCCCGTTGGGACCCCAGATCAATTGCAGAGCCGGGTTTTCAATTCCTTCTGGAAGGCCAAGATGGTGAGGGTATATCTCATCTCAAGGGGCATGATATTCCAGAGGGCAGGAGCCATGGTAGAGAAGGGTCCTCAGCATGTCTTTCTGCTGGTGCTGGTAGGGTGGGTCAACCCCATTGAGGTGAGACAGTTCCTCTGTTCCTGGACTCATGCCATAAAAGGCTTTAAAAATGGTAACCAACACTTCTAGGCAGCTCCCGCAATCCTATTCTATGAAACTTAGTTGATACAATGGCCATTCATGGTTCAGAACAAAAGTGGACCATCTTAAGCAGGGCTTTTCAACCTTTTCACCCATTGTACCACTTTTAGGACATGGCAACATCCGAGTACCACCAGTCGCCTAGCAAGGTGTCAAAAACTTGATGACCAAAAAAAAAAAAGGGAAAAAAGTGATAAACTACAGGTAGTCCTCGACTTACAACAGTTCGCTTAGTGACTCTTAGAAGTTACAATGGCACTGAAAAAAGTGCCCCCCCAAGCCACAGCCGAGCAAGACACCTGCCTGCCCGCCCGGTGGTGTTCTTCCTCCTGTCCGATTGTGTCTTAAATTGATATTCCTTTTTACTGGTAGCTGTCCTTGCTAATATCTCTCAGGTGACTCAAAAGCTTACACCACAGCAAAGAGGTCCAGCCATTCTTGCTTGGAGAGAAAGCCAGAAAAATATATTTTATAACATTGTTAATATGCAGCGAAAGATCATAACCTCCATTTTATTGATTGTCCCTGATTTGTGTGTGTGTGTGTTTAGTTGGTCACGCACATGCAATTTCTTGTATTCTATATGGTTTTTTTTTCCCCCTTTCCTTTCCTTTCCTGTGCCTAGCTTTTAAATAACTAAATTCAGGAAGTGGAGGCTGAAAGGCTGCTTTGTTGAAAGCGAAGCAACATTTCAATCATTGTAGTGGTGGGAAAAAATCTATCTGGGTTTGTTCGTTCTTCTTCTTCTTCTTTTTCCCTCCCTCCCCCCCTTCTTAAAGAGAGAATTGGCAAACCAGAAAGAATAGTCTTTGTCATGTGCAAATATGGTGCCCATAAATGGTGCTGGAGACTCCCCCCTCCCCACCAATTGTCCCATGAC
>NW_015388342.1:129859-137217 GCF_001527695.2 Protobothrops mucrosquamatus | reverse complement strand
TAAAGTAGAAAAATGAAGCGGTAGCCTAACCTCTGCGATCCATAAATCTATAGGGGTTGAAGCAGAAAGAATTTGAAGGGAGCTGATGTGATTATTGGAGAGAAGTGGTTAATTAATTGGCTTCAAATTCCCAGTGGAAGGTATTGTGTGACAATTTTTTTTTTTTGGTTGATTCTGTAATTAGGATTTTCATCGGTGGTGTTGGAAATTTGTTGTAAACACTGACATAAATCAATATGGTTTTTATTAGCAGAGTGGCAGAGTTCAGAGCTAGAACTGTGCTTGCAGTACTTTGCATACTTTGGACAGGTTAAGACCACAAAATGTTGATTTCCATCCACTGGCAGGATGATTTCAACAGTTAGCAAAATTGCAAAAGAGCAAATGTGGCATGGTCCTCTTAGGAATGAATTAGCAAGAGAGATTCTGGTGGGAGAACCCCATCTGCAACCATTCTCAAGTCCTGCTTGCATATTGTAAGATCTGAAAAAAAGTAAGTTTGGGATCCTTGGTGATCTCTGAACTTGATTTTTTTTTTTTTTGCAGACGTTTCATTACCTAACTAGGTAAAATCATTAGTGCTAGCAAGGAGTGGGATGTGCTCTCTATTTATATACAAATGGATGGCCCTGTCAGTGTTGGGGGAAGTATTCCTAGTGGATCTAGCACTGATGATGTTACCTAGTTGGGTAATGAAACATCTGCAAAAAACTCCCCACCAAGCTCAAAGACTACCAAGAACCCTACAGTTCTTTCTAAAAAGAAGATTAGAAACCCCAAAAGGTTATAGTAGGCAACATAAGACCTACGGCCCAAAACATATCCTGCACAGCACATCTGATGACTAGTAAAATCAATGATCGATGACCTTCCTGATCTTTTAAACAAATATTTATTTAAAAACAAACACACAAAGAATGTACATTTTATTAAGCAGTGCTCCTATTTTGTATTTCCACCTCAAGGATACCTTTGAGCCCAAATGAGATGGCAGAGTATCCTTAGAGACTATTTCACCTTTACAGAAATGGGTATTCCCTAACAGCTGCCTTTTTGTGACTGTACTTGCTGCACACCTTTGATATTCCAGTTGTGTTTCTGGGCCAAAATGTTTCCTATTCTGGAAAGATGCTACTCAATTGGTACATATTAAAAGAGACAGTGGGTGGAAATCAACATTTTGTGGCCTTAACCTGTCCAAAGAGACATCCATTTGTTGCATCTGCTGTTTCTCCACACTTGACTGTAAGCAATACATTACTGAAAATTAAAATCTATTGCAAACTAAATACAGAAAATTAGCAAAAACAAAAAAAACCTTAACAACTCCTTTGGCAACACTGGGGCTAGGATATATAATTAGGTCATGAATGGGTTATCTATCAACCCATAGTATACCCTAAACCTAAAGCATGATAACATAACAAAAATAAGAACATGTCACGTTGGACTGTATGTTTTAGGTAACTGCAATTTCCCAATGAAATCTAAATTTTACATAATTAGAATTCTGTCTTTAATAGGAATGTATTTAATTATTGGATTTATGTCCTGCCTTTCCTTTAGCAGTTGTCAGCACCTGCTCGGAGTTAGATGAGAGTCAACAGAATCCAAGGGAGGTTGGTCTTAGTTCACTTGTGGCTATGTAGGGATTCTAGGTTGACCCCTCTTTTAACTCCACCGCCAGGTTCTGCCACTCTTTCTCCTACAGGAATTGAGGTGGCATATCTTCTACATTCTCACCTTTTCTCACAATTCTGCAAGGCAGGTTGGGATAAGACAGTGATGGCGAACCTTTTAGAGACCGAGTGCCCAAACTGCAACCCAAAACCCACTTATTTATTGCCGGGTGCCAGGTGGCTGTGGCCCACTGGATGGGCGTGGCTGTGGTCATGGCAGACTGGGTGGATTGGCCAAAGTGGGTTGGTCACCCCGATGTTGCTCGTGGGGAAGGATGCCTGGGGGGGCCAGGCAGGGTTGGGGGAGATCCAGGGGGTCTCTGGCAGGTGGGCGGTGGGCAGGAGGCTCATCCTGAGGGGTGAGGTGAGGCAGGGCAGGGGTTCCATTGTCGCAGGGCAAGGTGAGGCAGGGGCCAGGGCGGCTGCTGCCTGACACCATCGGCCCCTGCACACAGAGGCCAGCGAGCGCATGGGGGCCAACAGTGTCCATCAGCAGCCACAGCCTGCCGCCCCGTCGACCGGCGCACTCTGGGGCTCCGCAACCCGCCCCCAGCAGTTCAGAGAAGCCACCTCTGAGCTGGACGGCCGGCCGACAGCTGAGGAGGTGATGCAGTGGGTCGTGCCTGGGAAAAGGAGAGTATGCGAGGCCAGGAAGGATGGGACGGGGGGAGGGAAACCAGCCATGCTGGGATGCATCCGGCCACGTGGGACCTCGGCGAGTTAGCAGGCGGCTGGTTGAAGAGGGACAATTGCCATCTCCAGGGCATGGTGCGTGTGCCCACAGAGAGGGCTCTGAGTGCCGCCTCTGGCACGCGTGCCATAGGTTTGCCACCACTGGGATAAGAGATAGAGAGAGAATGGTCCAAAATCACTCCATGAGATTCTAGGGCTGAGGGTGCATTCGAACTTAGTTGCTATGTTCTTAAGCAACATCTTAATTACTATACCAATTGGCTTTCAAAGACTTACTAAGTTCTTTGAAGGACCACATGTGGATGAGTCAGTAGAGGAAATGGATGTAATTGAAAAGATCTATGTTTAGAACAAAGCCCACATTATAAAGCCTGCATCATTTTTACATTTTGATAAATTGATTTCTCTCCCTTCTGTCTCCAGGATAAGATCCAAGAACGATTGTTACCTATGGCAAGGGAGAAAAAAGTGCCCTACCAAATTCTATTTCCTGCCCAGTGAGTAATTATTTGAACCCAGAATAGGACATTAGAGTAGCAGTAATTCTGAGCAGAGGTTAGCAACCTGTAAGCTGCCTGCTCTAGGATACTTGATCTGAAATTCAGCGTAAAATCACCAAGTAACAGCCACACAATTTCCTGTTAATAGGGTGGGCTTCTACTAAGTGATGGGGTGAGCTCCTATTCTTACCCCAGCTCCTGCCAAACTAGTAGTTTGAACACGTCCAAATGCAAGCAGATAAATAGATACCACTTTGGTGGGAATATAAGAGTGTTCCGTGCACTTCAACATATAGTAATTCTGGCCACATGACCACAGAAGTATCTTTGGACAATGCTGGCTCCCTTGGCTAAGAAACACAGATGACCACCACCTGCTAGGTTGGACCTAACTGGGCAGAGACACCTTTATCTTTATTTTTTCTGATGAAAAACATTGAAAAGGAGGAGAGAATGGCCTAGATCTGCTCCATTCGTGATGTCCCAACAGCAGAGTCCTGCTCATGGTGACTTTGCCATGCAAACTAACCAAGGAGAGAAGCAACCTAGAACTAAGGAGAAACTTCCTGACCGTGAGAACAATTAACCAGTGGAACAACCTGCCTCCAGAAGCAGTGAATGCTCCAACACTGGCAGTTTTTAAGAAGAGACTGGACAGCCATTTGTCCGAAATGGTATAGGGTTTCCTGCCTGAGCAGGGGGTTGGCCTAGATGACCTTCAAGGTTCCTTCCAACTTTACTATTATTATTAATCTGCATGAGAACCAATTTGGTCTAATAGTTAAGGCACCAGGCTAGAAAGCAGGAGGAGACTGTGAGTTCTAGTCTAGGTGACTTTGGGCCAATCGTCAGGAGATGGTGAGTTCTAGTCCTGCTTTAACATGAAAGCCAGACAGGTGACTTTGGGCCAGTCACCAGGAGATGGTGAGTTCTAGTCCTGCTTTAACATGAAATCCAGACAGGTGACTTTGGGCCAATCACCAGGAGATTGGGAGTTATAGTTCTTCCTTAGGCATGGAAGCTGACTGGGTTACTTTGGGCCAGTCACTCTCTCTCAGCCCAATCCACGTGACAGTGTTCTTGTTGTGGAGAAAATAGGAAGAGGGAAAAAAAATATTAGGTTGTTTACTGCCTTGAGTTATTTATAAAAACAATAGTCGGATTTTGTTTTTTAAAAAAATCACCTCTAAATAAATAATACATAAAGTGTACACAATTCTGACTTTCAAGGATGGAAAGTGGAAAGTGATTAGGAAGCTCAGAATTGTCCCTTGCTTCACCCTGCCCCACGGTAGGGCCAGCAGTGTCTGACTTTCCCTCCATGTGATTTAATCCTTGACTTTGGAGAGCTCTAGAAGAAAGCATGAACCTTGCAATCGGGTCTACATCAATAAGTTCCAACTCTGTTTCCACATCCCCGATGTGAGAATTCTCCGAGCGGGTCTCTCCATGAATTCCATGTGCTCTTTTACAAAGCCCAGGCCCTTCCTCCACCCTAGCCATCTGAGGGTTCTTGTGATCAGGCCAAAACAATGTGCTATATTGTGATGTGGCAAGGAGAAAAAGCTACGAATGAAAGCAGATGGTATTATCTCTGTGTACAAAGCCCTGTTTGGATTTTCTGATAATTATCTGATTGATTTTTTTTTAAAGGAATCATTAGGAAGATAGCTAATACCAAGTGTGAACATGAGAGCATTCTGTGTGTGCCAGGATTTTGTTGTGATTTTTTTTTTTAAACCATTTGGGTAAAGTTTGAATGAGCAATTCTTTATTTAAAAGAAGAACTAGGGGTGATATGATAGCAGTCTTCCAATATCTAAGGGGTTGCCACAAAGAAGGAGGGGGGGGTCAACCTATTCTCAGTGGAATGGCTTGCCTCCAGAAATAGTGGATATTCTATCACTGGGAGTTTTTAAAAAGAGATTGGATAGCCATTTGTCTGAAATGGCATAAGGCCTCCCACTTGAGCAAGGGGTTGGACTAGAAGACCTCCAGGTTCTCTTCCAACTCGGTTATTCTGTAATTTTGTATAATCTTCTGGTTTAGGTGTTATGGGTTCAGAGGGTGTTTTTACAGAAGAGTGCCCAGAAAATAGATGCACAGATTAAAGGTATAACCATAGGTTAGATACCAGCATTTATATCTTCTTTACTACACAACTGTTCATTGCTGGATACAGTTCAATATGTTAGTTTTAATTTCAAAACCCTTCATGGCTGTAGAACTACCTGCACTGCCATTTTAATATGAATGGTAATATGAGAACATAGAATGTGCATAGGCCAGTGGTGGCGAACCTATGGCACAGGTGCCAGAGGCGGCACTCAGAGCCCTCTCTGTGGGCACGCGCGCCGTCACCCCAGTCCTAGGCCTTCAGCTGGTTTTATAAAACCTGTTCGCTTTAGGCCTCCGTCGCCGTGTACAAAAAAAAAAGTTTCAACCAATCAGTCAATTTCAACTTCTCGCAGGGAAAAAAAAAATCTTGCAAAGTTGGAATTGATTGATTGAACGTTTTAGTCCCACCCAGTCTGCCATTACCACCGCAGCCATGCCCACCCAATGGGCCACACCCACCCGGCACCCGATGATGCATAAGTGGGTTTTGGGTTGCAGTTTGGGCACTCAGTCTCTAAAAGGTTTACCATCACTGGCATAGAGAATGTCAACTTTGCAACATTTAACCTACCATCTTGTTAAGGATGCCTCTGGATAAACGAAATAGAACTGTAGAGTCAAAGAATTGTAGAATTGAATGACGACATGGAGAGATCCTCAAACACAACTCAGTTCCCCATGCAAACATCCAAATTCAAACAAAAATATACAAAGCTGACCTGCTTCAGCACAAAGAGTAATGGGGAATCCATCCCACCTCTGGTTAATTGGTTGCCATTTTTCTTTTGAACTTCAGTGTCTATGGAAATTGTCAATTATCCAGGTCATGGTTGTCCCAAAGGTGCTTTTTCCACAAGGTGACTGGAATGTTTTTCTTTGAAAAAACATTTTACTTCTCATCCAAGAAGCTTCTTCAGCTCTGTTTGGACTTCAATATGAGTTACTGTATCTAACTGGATACAGTTGGGTAGACATTCTTGTGAAATAATTGCTGTTTACCAGCTTGAAGACACTAGTCTAAATGGAGGATTGTCTGACAAGACATAAGGAAACTTCCAGTATTTCTATCCCATTCCATGCACAGTGGAATTTTTCTCAAGTACTGAAAATCAAGTTCTGTTGATGATCAGCTGTCAAAGGAATGAGCTGTCATGTGTTGCTGAGCCAAATTTTATCAGGACTTTAGTTCTGATGAAAACAACGAACAAAACAATGGGGTGTTCTTCAGGCAATCAACGTGATACTACTGGAAATACTTTCTGAGAGTTATGACTTCTGCTTACCATTGTGTAAAGTACAACAATTTCATTCTCCCAGCCTTTTTTTAATAGAGAATTTTATCAAAACCATGGGTTTCTGCCTACAAGAGGAAGAAGTGGAAGAGAAGTTCTCAGTGCTGTGAAAGAACGATAAACAGCATTACAGCTTCTGGCTTTTCAATGAGGAATCATCTCAAGAGGTCTCCATGGGGTTGTTTATTATGTTGGAAGCCCTGGAAGATCTTGAAGCAGAGATTCTGGTGACCAGATCAGTTGACCACAAGAGGGAGCCACTAATCTGCACTTTGCTGAGGTGTTGGACCATCAGTTCTATAGGCTAGAGCAGTATTTCTCAACCTTGGCAACCTTAAGAAATGTGGAGTTCAATTCCTAAATTCCCCAGCCAACTCCTCAAGGAATTCTATTAGTTGAGGTCCATACATCATAAAGTTGCTAAAAGATAGCAACTAGAAGGTAGAACTATATTTCAGTCATGAGTAAGAACTCATGACTGGTGTACAGGTGATGTGCAGACTTCAAAGGCCTTTAATGTAGCCTCAGTCAAATTCTCCTACCCAGAGAGCCATCAAATCCCCCTCTGTTGTTGCCAAAGTTGTAGCCGATGTGTGTTATCGACTGTACTGGAAGAGAATATATGTAGCTCGGGGTTGAACTGCTGGACACTGATGAAGTTACCTAGTTTGGTAAGGAAACAACTTCAAGAAGACAACCAAGCTCGGGGAGCACCAAGGACCCACCTATTTATGTCCTTCAACATTCCTCTCCCTGTTGCCCCACTGCCATTTGTTGCTACAGATCAAGGAAAGATAATTGCCTCTTCACATAAGGCTAGCCTAATGTACAGTCTGGTCCTCTTGAGGACTTCAAAACATCTTTAGAAACTCCTCTTGCAGATTCTCAGATAACTTCTATGAAGGTAGATCTCAGCTGGTGGTGGAGCTCAGAGGTCAAGCCTGGAATAACCAAAATGGAAAGAGATTCTAACACAGTTTCATCTGAGTGCTTTGTTGCTTGAGATGATGCCAGATGTCCTTCACATTCAGGTTATCTTAATTCCAACAATTTGCTAACATGGATCTTTAATAGCA
>NW_015388342.1:97210-126451 GCF_001527695.2 Protobothrops mucrosquamatus | reverse complement strand
GTGCCTCCTGTACACTGTCCAGGTCTCACTAGCATAAATCAGGGTAGTTAGCACTGCTGCCTGGTAAACTTTAAGCTTAGACAGTCCTTCAAGGAATTTCCATGGATGAAATTAATCCTCACCTCAACCTCAAGGTGGCCTTCACTCCTTCCAGCTTTCCCTGTAGTAACAACTCTGTGAGATAGGTTGGCCCATAAAAGTCTTTCAAGGATTTTTCCTGGGTGAAGGTAGTCCCAAACCTGGGTTTCTCCAGTCCCAGCCTTACATTTTCCTAACTGATTTCTCCATCTGCTCCATTGATTGTGGAAGATGGATTGACTGCATCACAACACCTCTAGGGGTCAGTAGTATTTACAACTCCCATTAAGACATGGATGCATTATTCCAAGTGTGGCCTTACCAAGGTATTGTAAAGTGGTATTAACACTTCACGTGGGTCGGGACCCCATTTGGGGTCGATTGACCATTTCACGGGGGTCGCCAAGCAAGGCTGTCTGCAATTTTTTTTGTCTGCCATTTTTTTTGTCCGCCATTTTTTTCCCCTTTTCCGGCGGGTGCCTTACCTCCCTTGGGCTGGGCCAGCTGGTGGTTGGCCTGCTCCATCTCTGCTGCTTGTCAGCTACGCCTCGGCCGGCGCAGGGGGCGGAACCACGCATGTGCGGCGCTCCCGGGCAGGGAAAGTCCTCGACTTACGACCGGTTTAGTCCTCGACTTACGACCGGTTTAGTCCTCGACTTATGACCAGTTGGGGTCACGGCATTAAAAAGGTTGAGAACCACTGCATTAAGATGTCATCATTTCTGAATGTTGTGGAGCAGGTATCCCTGTGATGTATGTTGGTGCTCTGCCTCTGAAGACAGCAAAAAGGTTTCTTGAAACTGAGGACTGAATACTTCAAAGATGCCACCCTATCTGTTCCTTTCTCCAGGCAATTAATTATGAGCATAAAATTAACCCCACGTACAAGAACATTTACTGTAGTCTTGTTAGTTCACCTCTTGTTAGGTAGGATTAAAACAAGCGTAGGTTGTTGTTGTTTTTTTAACAAACACATTCTTTGTAAAGTTAAGAGCATAGGAATTTTGGAAAATTGGAAGAGGCCACAAGGAATATCTAGTCAAACTTCAGCCCTGTATAGAAAAATCAACTATAGTCAAACATGAATAAGAGATTGATGTCCACTCTCTTCTTAAAAGGCTCCAGACATGGAAGGCGCACTAATGTCAGACACAAGCAACGAGAACCACTTGTGAAGAGTCTCAAACAGAAGTTTTATTGTGAGTCACTTATGTCAGGGCTTTTCAACCAGTGGTACGGGTACCACCTGTGGTACATTGGCACCTGGCAGGTGGTACGCGACCATCCTAGAAAAGTGGTGGGGGGGAGGGGAATGAGCTGAACCGGTGGCAGCACCGCACAAGCCTGAGCGAGAGATGGCAGGAGCTGCAGGGCTGTCAGGGCTCAGCGGAAGNCCTCCCTCCTTCCTTCCTCCCTCCCTCCCTCCCTCCCTTCCTTCCTTCCTTCCTTCCTTCCCTCCTCAGAAAAAAACAGCTCATATTTAAAACATGAGTATTTAAATATTTACCATGGTTTTTATCCAAAGTTGACAATGACTGCCTTATAGCAAACACAACATCTGCCCCAATTTTTTAAAACAAAGTGTAAAAGAGAAGTCAGATTAGGTGTTAATTTTGAAGGCAAATAAATACATGATTTGAAGACTTGAACTGACATAGGAGATGCATTTCTCTCTTTATTTCAAATGGATATGTCATTTCATTACTGCAACTTTCCAAGTCTCACAGTCTTTTAGCAATACTAGGCTCACATTTCCCTAAATTCCCTCTGTCTGTGTTCTGCCCAGATTTTCCATTGTCCAACTACTCTAAAAGTTTTTGCATTCTATGACTAATCCTTCCCCTTCACATGCTTTTTAATGAACATTGGTGACAGCTTAAAACTTAGCCAAAGAACTGGCTAACTTCAGGATGACAACTGCGGTCAGCTTTGCAATAAGCAAAAATCCATCCAATAACTTTACCTCATATCAAGAAAAACGGCACTTGTGGAATTTTTGACTGCCGTGCCTAATACATTAAAGCAGTCCCTGCTCTTCAGGGCAACTGTGACGCCAATAGATTTGTTAAAGCTTGTTATTCTTTCTTTTCTCCTTTTAAGAAAAGACTTGCAATCCAAAACGAGGCCTCTGTGGCTTGATTTTGCCAGAGCATCATCATCAGGAAATTTGTGACTGGATCCTACGGTGTCCCATCATCTTTCTTGCCTCGAAATGTCATGCAATATTCCCAGGCTCCAACTTTAAATTGGCCACTGCTGCCCATTCCCCACAGTTTGGTTGGGAATAGGAAAGAAGGGTTAAGCATCTCAACAAAACTTCCTCAGATAGAGTCCCAAGATTCCCCAAGATACTGACAATCTAGACCAGGGCTTTTCAACCAGTGGTACGGGTACCACCTGTGGTACATTGGCACCTGGCAGGTGGTACGCGGCCATTCCGGAAAAGTGGTAGCGGGGGAGGGGAATGAGCTGAACCGGTGGCAGCACCGCACAAGCCTGAGAAAAGAGATGGCTGGAACTGCAGGGAGCTCGGCGCTGATCCTGGTGCTTCTGCTGAGCCCAGAAGAAGCGCCAATCAGCTGGAATGTTGCAGCATCTCCAGGGTCTTGTGATTTACATGCAGATGCTTGGTAACTGATTCATATTTATGACGGTCACAGTGTCCCAGGGTCATGTGAAGTGACCAAAACCTGCTGCAACTACCCAGCAGATGGGGGAAATAAAAACCAAACACACCCCCACCCCACCCCCACTGTCAATCCTCAACAGAAATGCTCACAACAATGAAAACCTGGAACAGGAGGAAGAGCGCTGCCGGGCAGGCAGGCAGGTGTCTTCCTCGGCTGTGGCTTGGGGGGCACTTTTTTCAGTGCTATTGTAACTTCAAACAGTCACTAAGCGAACTGTTGTAAGTCAAGGACTACCTGTACTTTATCACTTTTTTGGGGGGGTCATCATGTTTTTGACACCTTGCTAGGCAACTGGTGGTACTCGGATGTTGCCATATCCTAAAAGTGGTACAATGGGTGAAAAGGTTAAAAAGCCCTGATCTAGAACAGTGATGGTGAACCTTTTAGAGACCGAGTGCCCAAAAACTGGCCCCGCCCCCACCTTGCGCCCCGTGCCACCCCCTGTCCCACTCCGCCCCCGCTCTGCCCACCCGCAGGGCCATCTACCGCCTCCACAGCCCACCACAGATCGCCCAGGTGGCCCAGCAGCGCCATGGCAGCTACACCCTCTGCCCGCGCCCCGCAGCATCAACTGGGTGCGAGGGCGGAGTCTTGTCCCCGCTGCCTGGCTGCCATGTCCTTCTTGGCTGCGCTGCTCCGTACGGGCCACGCTCGGGGGCGACTCTCCTCTGAGGGGGCTGCTGATGAGGGGGCTGCAGGGGATGGAGCTGAGGCGATAGCGCACATGCCCACAGAGAGGGCTCTGAGTGCCGCCTCTGGCACGCGTGCCATAGGTTCGCCACCACTGATCTAGAACATGGGTGTCAAACTCGCCGCATCATGTGACGTGTCGTGACGTATCGTGACTTTTTTCGCATTGCCGGAACTGGGGTGGGCACGGCCTCTGCATGACGCAACCGGCCTGCGGGCCGGTAGTTTGACAACTCTGATCTAGAAAGAGCACAGAGAAGAGCAACAAAAATGATAAGGGATCTGGAGGCTAAAATGTATGACAAACAGCTAGCAGTGTTTCTCAACCTTCACAATTTTAAGGCATGTGGAATTCTGGGAGTTGAAGTCCACATGCCTTAAAATTGTCAAGGTTGAGAAGCACTAAGCTAAGGGAACTCAATACGTTTAGCCTAATGAAGAGATAGCGTAGGGGAGACATGACCGCAGTTTTCCAACACTTGAGGGGCTGTCACAGGGAAGAGGGCATCAATTTATTCTCCAAAGCTCCTGAGGGCAGAACAAGAAGCAATGGGTAGAAGCTGATCAGAGAGAAAGAGATCCCACCTGGAACTAAGGAGGATTTTCCCGACAGTGAGAACAATTAATTAATGGAGCAGCTTCCTTCCCAGAATTGTGGATGCTCCATCGTTGGAGGTTTTCAAGAAAAGACTGGACAGTCATTTGTCTGGGGTAGTATAATGTTCTACAGATGGCATTTAGCACCGGCAAGATTGGCCAAAATATACAAAAATATGAATCCGGATTGTTGGAAATGTAAAAACAAAGAAGGAACATTTTATCATATGTGGTGGCAATGCCCCAAAGCAAAGACCTATTGGGAGCAGATAAGAAGATGGTTACAGGAAATAACAAAACAACAAATTGAACTTAAACCCGAAATATTTTTATTAGGCATAATTAACCCAAAAATCGAGAAACGACTCCAAGACATCATTATACAGATTATAACTGCAGCACGCATTGCATATGCACAATGTTGGAAAAGGGAGAACATACCAACAAATGCAATGATTGTATGTAAGATATTAGACTGTGCTGAGATGAACAAACTTTCCTTAGAAATAAAAGACAAAGAAGCTACAGAATTCTACGAGATATGGGACATGTATTATAACTGGCTAGAATTGCGGAATAAAAATGTATGAGAAGTAATGTAAATAAATGTAAATAAACTTAAGAGATATAGGACATAGTACTGTTAAGGGAAAAGAAAAAATGTATTGTGTATTATGTTTGTAAAGAAAAGAAGGAAAAATAAAAAAAAATTAAAAAAAAAATCCTGCCTTCGGTAGGGGGCTGGACTGGAAGACCTCCAAGGTCCCTACGATTCTACGAAGTCATTAATCCCCAGGATCCAGCAATACTTTGCTTGAAACATAGAAATAACTGGAGGAACAAGGAATGCAGAGTTGTTCTCACACTTGAAGAATGGCAGCAGGTTTACCCTGACATCTCTTTTTCTGCCTTTAACTTGCCCCAAAGCACACTGAAGTTTCACTCAAGTTATGGCTCTCCAAAGCGGTTTTGAAACTGAATTAAAATCTTGTGTCAACAGTCACAATTGTTTTCTAAGACTCTGAAATGATACCCTTGCTTTCAGTTCCTTTATTCACTAATAGGTTTCTCTCAGTTTAGCAATATGAAATTCCCTGGGGTGGGATATCAGTATCCATCCTTGCTTCAGCAAAATGGTATTATTCCTTTTGAGTGGGAACCACCGCAAGCCTATTCGGAACTTTAGTTTCGTGTCCTTCACTCAGGCTGTCACTAACGGGAAGCCACAGAAAACCTAACTCTGCCTTTGAAGTTATTGGTTGGATTTACCCAACACATTTAACCAGGCTGTAATTGGGAATGGGTAGTTGGCAGTTCCGAATATTATAGAAGGGCAAGCATTGGTTTAGCACATCGTAGGAAGCCAGCCATCCCATAAGATAAAATAAGATAAGATAAGATAGGACAAGAAGCAACGGGTGGAAATTGATCAAGGAGAGAAGCAACCTAGAACTAAGGAGAAACTTCCTGACAGTTAGAACAATTAACCAGTGGAACAACCTGCCTCCAGAAGTGGTGAATGCTCCAATACTGGAAGTTTTTAAGAAGAGACTGGACAGCCATTTGTCCGAGATGGTGTAGGGTTTCCTGCCTGAGAAGGGGGTTGGACTAGATGACCTCCAAGGTCCCTTCCAATTTACTATTATGATGATGATGATGATGATGATGACGACGACGATGATAAGATAAGATAAGATAAGATAAGATAAGATAAGATAAGATAAGATAAGATAAGATAACCTTTATTGTTATTTTTTTACCGGGCACAATGGCACACATCAAAAAATGAAACTTAGTTGCCCCCTCTCAAAGTGAAACACATACAGTACATGACACACACCTAAAACATACTATATCTATATAAATAAAAATGTAAATGTTCGTTTGTTCAAAATCTTAAATCTCCGAAAGTTCTTCACCGATTGCTTTGAAATTTTGACACAACGTTGCATTCGAATACGCGCGTGTTTTTATATACCTATATTATATAGATGTCACACCTGTGACAGGTAAAAACATGCTTTTTTTGAAAAACAGCGCCATCTCTTGGACGTAAAAGCAATACATGCTTTTACCAGACTGAGCCACAGCAACGCGTGGCCGGGTACAGCTAGTATAACATATGTATAGACCCACACCCCTACATATACGTAACAAATAAATATTAAATACTGTCCATCTTGAATATATAACGGAAGCAGGAAGCTTGAGAGTTCACGAGGTTAATGCTCTATGGAATGAAACTATGGCTGAATCTGGATGTTCTGCTACGGATACCACAAAGCCCCCTCCTCCCAGAAGGTAGCAAGGAAAATAGGTCGTGAAGAGGATGTGTAGTGTCCCAGATAATCTTATGGACCCTGCTCAAGCAACACTTCTGTGCTATGTCCTGGATAGGAGGGAGGGAACTGCCAATGATCTTTTCGGCCATCCTCACCACTCTCTGCACCACCTTCTTGTCTGAAGCAGGGATGCCGTATGACAAGATGCTCTCAACCGTCCCTCTGTAGAAAGTGGTCAGGACAGGGGAAGGAAGGTGTGCCTTTCTCATACGATGGAGAAAATGCAGGCACTGCTGTGCCCACTTCACCAGTGTCTCGTTGTTGAGCGACCAAGCCAGCCTACTCGTTAGCTGCACAGCCAGGAATAATATGCTTGGAGTGAGCATAGCCTGTTATGTGAATTTAGAAGCTGTGTTTTATTAGCGCAGATCTGGGCTTTTTGTGAACTCAGCCATTGAATAGTTCATACAAGGTGACAACTGTGCTGCAATGTCGCACGGATGGATTCTTGTCTGAAGCTGGGCTCTAGGCAGATGTCTAAATTTCCAAGCAAATACAGTCAAAGCTATTGTAAGTCTCAGTCTTAGAAATTCCACAAAATCTTGAATATCATACTGGAGTTTCATCATAGGATCAAAGGCCTCATAGTTTCTTCTAAATGATGATGATGACGATGACGATGACAGTGGTGGTGGTGGTGGTAGTGAGATGAGGAGGAGGAGGAGGAAGAATTTTCTCTTTCAGAACTAAACAGTGGGGGAACTTCCCTCCCCATTACTCTGTGCCCATATTTCTGAGATAAGTGCCACCCGTGATTTCTGCATTTTATACAGCTGCTATAGTTATGGAGATTCCATCCACTGCAGATATGAGAATTGTGCTATGATACTTCTACTATTGTTGCTACTATTACTAATACTGTTACTACTACTACTACTACTATTGTGCTATAATACTTCTACTATTGTTGCTACTATTACTAGTACTGTTACTACTACTATTACTACTACTACTAAGCATATGCCTTCTGACTAAGGATACTTACAATCTACTTTAACTTTTTTTTTCAGTCCGTCCAAATACTGAAACATGTACACTAATTTATTTTGAAAACTTGATGGCGAGCATCTATACATTTGTAATCTATCATCTTTTAATTCTACTTGGTGCCACCACATTCAGTGATAAAGCGTTTCGATCTATCAGGAAATTTTTGCTGTTGCTAAATAGGTAGATTTTTTATTTTTATTTTTAAAAAAGAAATATTATTTAACAGTGCGCTTGCAGTTGCTCATGCCTTGTTGACAAATGCAAATTTTGTTTCTGTGAATGTGCATGTGAGATTTCCCTACATTTGTATATCAGCAAGGGGAAGGAAGGAAGGAAGAAAGGAAAAAAGAGAAAGAAAGAAAGAAAGAAAGAAAGAAAGAAAGAAAGAAAGAAAGAAAGAAAGAAGGAAGGAAGGAAAGATTGGTTTCCTAGTGACATTTAACAGTGTGGGAGCTTATATTTGGATCCTCCAAACTTGGCTCAGGGCTCATCCTTCCACTTACATTTTTCCAAGAGTAATTTCATATTTTCTTCTGTGCAGTTTTGGTTGCCAACATGGAGAAGAGCCATTGTTGGAAGTGGGGTCGCAGCCGAGCTGGCGTTGAATAAAGCATTGGCAGAGAGAAGGGAAACCCTTCTGTGTCGAGAGGGCTGGGGCATAGCTAAGTTCTTTAGCCTGCGCCACTTTCCTTCTCTCGCCAGCCCTTCTGCCCAGCCCTATTGGGGAGACTAGGTGGTCTGTGTCAACTTCATGCTCTTTAATAACCCAACCCACATGTCCCATTACGACTCTCTTACCTAAAAAGAAACAAACAATGGAAGGAGATACATAGCTATTGATTGTGCCTTTAAATAATATATGTTATCTATATACAGCTGCTCCGGTCATTTGATTCTCTTCCCTTCCCTCCCTTTTTTGTATCCTTCCTTCCTTCCTTCCTTCCTTCCTCCCTTTCCTCCCCTTCCTCCCTCCCTCTTTGCTTGCAGAATTGTCATAGCCACTTCTTCCTTAAAGAAGTCATTCTTCTTTCCTCCTTCTGACAGAATTTTGTGCTTTGAACAATGGGAGGCGAAACAGGAGCTTTCTGAAGAATTTTCTGGCAGGTAATAATAATAATAATAATAATAATAATAATAATAATAATAATAATAATAATAATAATAATAATAATAATAATAATAATAATAATAATAATAATAATAAAGTTGGAAGGGACCTTGGAGGTCTTCTAGTCCAACCCCCTGCTCAGGCAGGAAACCCTATACCATTTCGGACAAATGGCTGTCCAGTCTCTTCTTAAAAACATCCAGTGTTGGAGCATTCACCGCTTCTGGAGGCAGGTTGTTCCACTGGTTAATTGTTCTCACTGTCAGGAAGTTTCTCCTTAGTTCTAGGTTGCTTCTCTCCTTGCTTAGTTTCCACCCGTTGCTTCTTGTCCTGCCTTCAGGCGCTTTGGAGAATAGCTTGACTCCCTCTTCTTTGTGACAGCCCCTGAGATATTGGAACACGGCTATCATGTCCCCCCTCGTCCTTCTCTTCGTTAAACTAGACATACCCAACTCCAGAAAACTTCATAAATTAATAATGGACCCTTCCTGTAGAGCAGGGCTTTTCAACCTTTTCACCCATTGTACCACTTTTAGGATATGGCAACATCCAAGTACCACCAGTCGCCTAACAAGGTGTCAAAAACTTGATGACCAAAAAAAAAAAAAGGAAAAAAGTGATAAAGTCCAGGTAGTCCTCGACTTACAACAGTTCACTTAGTGACTGTTCGAAGTTACAATGGCACTGAAAAAGTGCCCCCCAAGGCACTGCCGAGGAAGACACCTGCCTGCCCACCCGGCGGCACTCTTCCTCCTGTCCGAGGTTTTCATTGTTGTGAGCATTTCTGTTGAGGATTGGCAGTGGGGGTGGGGTGGGGGGTGTTTGGTTTTTATTCCCCCCGTCTGCTGGGTGGTTGCAGCAGGTTTTGGTCACTTCACATGACCCTGAGACACTGTGACCGTCATAAATATGAATTAGTTGCCAAGCATCTGAATGTAAATCAAAGACCCTGGAGATGTTGCAACATTCCAGCTGATTGGTATTTCTTCTGGGCTCAGCAGAAGCACCAGGATCAGCGCTGAGCTCCAGCTGGATCCTGGCGCTGATCCTGGCGCTTCCACTGAGCCCTGACAGCCCTGCAGCTCCAGCCGTCTCTCACTCAGGCTTGTGCGGTGCTGCCACCGGTTCAACTCATTCCCCTCCCCCGCTACCACTTTTCTAGGATGGTCGCGTACCACCTGCCAGGTGCCAATGTACCACAGGTGGTACCCGTACCACTGGTTGAAAAGCCCTGCTGTAGAGCTTTTAGAAAATAAAAAATAATGACGCATGTTGGAAAACTAAGAAGAGAAAGGGTTCGGAGAGCCAGGTTAATAGTTTAACTTGCATTCAGACACTTCTATCGAAAGGACAGGACGTTTTCACTACAGAATATGTCTTTGTCTTAATACAGGAATCTCCTGAGGGAAAGCCAAAATGAGAGGTGGCATTGTTGCCCAGCATCTGAATTTTAATCATGTGACCCTGGGGATGCTGCAACAGTCCTAATTCACTTTTTTCAGTACCATTGTGACTTCAAACAGTCACTAAACAAACTGTTATAAGTCGAGGATTATCTGTGCTTTTTGGGTGCTTTGTGATTTTCTCAGCAGCACTGGCTATGGCTCATTCTGGCAGAAATCTGCGTTCTTCAACTACCAAGCTCATATTTCTATAGAAAATGCTAAAAAAAATCTTCTGTTTGCCTGGTGATTCAATGATCTTTAGATATTAGACCAGGGGTAGGCAACCTTGGCTCTTTTATGACTGGTGGACTTCAACTCCCAGAATTCCTGAGCCAGCCATGCTGAGGGGAAAGGGAGAGGTTTCCATGCTGAGACAGGCTGGCTCAGGAATTCTGGGAGCTGAAGTCCACGAGTCATGAAGGGGCCAAAGTTTCCCTCATGCTGGCTCAGGAATTCTGGGAGTTGAAGTCCACGAGTCATAAAGCGGCCTAGGCCTAGGCCAGACGTAGGCAACCTTGGCTCTTTTATGACTCGTGGACTTCAACTCCCAGAATTCCTGAGCCAGCCATGCTGAGGGGAAAGGGAGAAGTTTCCAAGCTGAGCCATGCTGGCTCAGGAATTCTGGGAGTTGAAGTCCACCAGTCATAAAACAGCCAAGTTTGCCTACCCCTGAATTAGACATTACTGAGAATATTGAAACAAAATGCCATCTTGTGTTTGACTACCTTTCTACAGATCTTCGTGCCCAAAGGTAGCCCAGCCCTTTTCTAGTTTGTTTCCTCAGATTCAATTTTTTTTAATCAGTTTATCAAAATATGTTACAAATACAAAATACAAAGAAAATAAGGTGAAAATAAGGCAGGAAAAAGGGAAGAGGAAAGTATAGGGCAAGAGGGAAAAAGAAAGGAAAAAAGCATTGACTTCCAACTGCTTTTGGTGCAGTAGAAAATAATGGCATCAAACCTCAACTTTTTACTTATATATAATAATATAAAGACAAAACCAGAGGTTTTTCTTTGGGGTTTAATGGAAAAAGACTTGGGAAAAAATTGGATTTTGATGTTATGTACTATATGTTGACGGCACCAGGATTACTTTATGCACAAAAATGGAAGGATAGATACTTTGATTCCCACAATGAATGAATGGCTGGAAAAGTTGATGGAGTTAGCAGAGATGGCTAAATTGACTACTCTGATTAAAGAAAAGAACACAATTATTTTTGTTTCTACTTGGAAACCACTTCTGGACTTTGTGCTTGAGATGGAAAAAAAATGAAACTTTGATATTGGGTTTTGCCAATATCAAATATTTGTTGTTATAGAAATGACTAGTAGATTTTTTTTCCTGAATACCCCTGGGCTCCAGAAAACTTCATGGCATTCTGAGATAATAACAAAGGCATTTGACTGGGGAGAGGATTCCATAGTGAAAGATAGCCTTTCATATAGAGCCCTTGGACACCTTGTAATTAAACAAATGCAGTCATGCCACATTTCACCATTAAATTATCTTCTCCTTGGGAAGAGTCTTCGAAGCAAATTCTGTTTCATCAGATTAAATAAGAACCAGTAGAGAGAAGAAGAAAAAATACAAAAGAATCGCAGCCTGGCACAAGGTGGATTTTGAAAAATTGCAAAGAAGTAGCTGGGGAAAGAACATTTTATGCAACTAAACTGATTTATTGCCTAGATTTATGATCCGGTGCAAGCTAGCCCCAGGTTTTAACTTTAAAAATAAGGCAAAAGAAAAAAAAATGGGCTGGGATCTTTCATCCACGAAACATGTGGTTCAATTTTCTCAGTTTAAACTCTGCACTCTGCCAACCACTGAATTTGAAGTTAATCCTCCTTAAACCCCGTGGTATTTATCTTTGAGCAAACTTACTTAGGGGTGATCTGTCAGAACAACTATGGAGTGGCAACCTTATGCTAGGGAGGGTTTAATATAAGGAACGGTTGCTGGAATTGGGTATGTCTAGTTTAACGAAGAGAAGGACGAGGGGGGACAGGATAGCAGGGTTCCAATATCTCAGGGGCTGCCCCAAAGAAGAGGGAGTCAAGCTATTCTCCAAAGCACCTGAAGGCAGGACAAGAAGCAACGGGTGGAAACTAACCAAAGGGAGAAGCAACCTAGAACTAAGGAGAAATTTCCTGACAGTGAGAACAATTAACCAGTGGAACAACCTGCCTCCAGAAGCGGTGAATGCTCCAACACTGGAGGTTTTTAATAAGAGATTGGACAACCATTTGTCTGAAATGGTATAGGGCTTCCTGCCTGAGCAGGGGGTTGGACTCGATGACCTCCATGGTCCCTTCCAACTTTATTATTATTATTATTATTATTAAACTTCTTTAATATTCACTCTTCTCCTCCTTCCATGGCCTGGTCCTCGTAACTTACTTTTCATTTACTATACCCTCTTTCATTACTCCTAAATACACTTTCCCTCTCCCCCCCCAGCCTTGACCTTAGGTGATCTATGCACATCGAGAATGTTATTCGGAGTGAAGTAACATCAGTAGTCAGGAAGGAACGGTGTAAGGGAGGCCAGTAAAATAAACCTCGTATTTCTTGTTAGAAGAGCAAGCCAAAAAAGCGGGGTGTGTGTGTGGGTTGCAGAGAAGGAGTTGCTGCTAAGATCCAAATCACAGAGATACAGGGGACAGGTGTCACCACAGCCCAACACACAACAAAAACAAACTCCTTGGAGCAACAAGGAAACAGACAGGAGAAGTAACCTGAAATGTTTAATGTAAAACTGGAAATTCTGTGTACCGCACGTGCCGGATAATTATTTCTGGCTTGCCTCCCGTTGAAGCGTGCCACTGTTTGCAAAGCTTGCCTGCAGAAAGAAGGTAAAACAAAAAGATTGGCTGTAGATAGGTACAGGTAGTCTTTGATTTACAACTGTTTGTCTGAAATGCTGTAGGGTCCCCTGCTTCTGCAGGGGGTTGGACTAGAAGACCTCCCAAGGTCCGTTGCAACTCTGTTATTTCTGTCTAGCTACCATTTGAAGTTACAATGACACACTGAAAAAAAAGTGACTTGAAACTGGCTCTCGCCCTTGCAACTGTTAGAGCATCCCCATGGTCATGTGATTAAAATTCAGGTGCCTGGCAACTGGTGTGTATTTACAACAGTTGCAGAGTCTAGGCAGGGGTAGGCAACCTCAGCTCTTTTATGACTCATGGATGCTGACTCAGGAATTCTGGGAGTTGAAGTCCATGAGTCATAAAAGAGCCGAGGTTGCCTACCCCTGGTCTAGGGTCATGTCATTGCCATTTGTGACTTTCCCAGCAGACTTCCAACAAGTAAAGTCAATGAGGGAAACCAGATTTGCTGAAGGACAACTTGATTCACTTAACAACTGCAGTGATTCACTTAACAACAGTGGCCAGACGGGTTGCAAAATCGGGCACAACTCAATGAACAACTGCCTTGCTTAGCAATGGAAATTCTGATGTCAGTTGCGATCATAAGTTGAGGACAACCTGTATCCATAACACACCTATCCCACACTGCTTTAGATACAATTATATGGGGTAGGTGGCAGCCCCCAGGAGCTTGGCTCTCCCTACATGTGGTCATCAGCATAAGCAAGGATGGGCAAAGATATATTGTGACACTGTGTCATTTGTACTGGGACACTGTCTGCAAGACCATAAGGCAGGGGTGTCAAACTGCCGGCCCATGGGCTGGTTTCATCATACCGAAGCCGCACCCACCCCATTGCCGACAATGCAAAAAGAGTTGCGATACGTTGCAACATGTCACATGATGTGGCAAGTTTGACACCTGTGCTATAAGGGGACAGGACTTGTATTGCCACCCACGTGTCAATGCTGTTAACATTGGATGTTCTTGCTTTGACAACAGATGGAGATGCAGCCTTTTTCTTTCTTATACTGTACTCTGAGAATTAGATGATCTGGGGGAGGGGAAGGAATGTGACGGGAGTTAGTTAGACATACAATATCATAACAAGAGCTGATAAAGAATGGCGGGAGAGAAAACTGGGTGGGAAGCCAGCATTTCAAACTAATTGGAGAATGCGATTTATGACTGTTAGTTGTGGGAGGGAATTGTGCTTTGATACTATGTGCTGAAGGGAGGGGAAGTCAGATTTTGGCTGCTCGATTAAAGATTCTTTAAGGTAAACAATGCCTCAAAGTTCTTTGAAGAGTTTCATCTTTCAGAACCATGACTCCACGTTTAATCATTTTGTAGAAAACACCGATTGCTGAGAATATCAAGGCACTTCGTCATCAAGACGGAATTGAGTTCCCTTTAGTTAAGGGAAGTGGGAATGAGCCCAAAGAAGAAAGAAAGCTCACAGTGTTACTTTCCAATTTTAGGTAGACTATACTAGTCTGCGGGATGGGGCGCTGGCTCAGTGGTTCAAGATGTCAGCCCAGGTTCGAGTCCCAAGCGCCACGCGATGGGGTGAGCTCCTGTCCTTGCCCCAGCTCTTGCCAACCTTGCAGTTTGAAAGCGTGCAAATGCAAGTAGATAAATAGGTAGCACTTTGATGGGTCTAAGGTGGTAGTCTGAGCAATGAATTAAGGATCCATTCAAACCAGTAGCAATAAAACACTGTCTCGTCCTACAAGGCTCCCACTTAACGGTGGGCAAAGTCTGGTTGGATCTTGTGAGGCATCTTCTTAGCTGTCATGTCTGCCTTACTGGGATTGCAAGGGGGTTGCATGGGCTTAAGAAAATATTTGATTTACAAAAGAGTTCAGAAAGTAATTCTAGGTCAAAGAAACATTTTCTTGAATCTGTGTGGCTTCTCTGCAAGACTAGGAAAAGCTTGATCCTTTAAGGACCAACCTACAACAGATAGAATCCAAATTATTGTTGCCTGCTTGGATCTGAATATTATAAACCTCCATTTAAATCCACCATTGCATTAGCTCTTCTTACCCAAGAAGCTTTGTGTCCCCATGCAAAACCAAACCTCTGAGAATGGAAATAGAATAGATTGCCTTCCCATACTCTGTTGTTGCTGCTTATTCAGGGATAAGTAAAGAGAACAGAGATTGAGTTTAGGGCTAGGGCTGGTATGGAGGGTCCTTTGAAGATGTTAGCTGAGTGAAAGAGAAGAAGCTCTGAATTGTCTTGTTTGCGGTTCAATCTGAGCCACAAACTGAGAAGAATTCAAGGATGCCATTTCAGGATAATTTGAAGGGCATCTCCACTTATGCAAACTTAAGATGGCTGCTGTTTTGTTGATGAAAAAAGAGCAAATGCATCAACAAAGAAGACATTTGCACAAATGTCCACCTTGCTGATTTACATGCAGAGATGCAAATTTAGAAAATTGCCATCACTTAAGTAAAAAGTTAATCTCCCCGCAATGAGAAAAACAGAGTTTGCCTATGCATCATGGTGCTTGCTGCTGGTAACTTCACGTCTTCTGCCTTGTCTAATGCACTTAAATAGGAGATCCATTCGAAGGCATATCAAATGTGTACATGTTGTACAAAGTTGCATCATTACTTCTCTCTAATTTGTTTAGTAATGCATGCATGTGCAATATCGCATGTCTGTCTTGCTTTCCTCTGAGATGTGATCAGGCACTATTTTTTCCAGATCAAGTACAGCTTGTTTTTAAAATGTCATAATGATGCACCCAATTAGGAAAGAAAATGAAAAATGGATCAGAGGCCCACATGTGACTTGGGGGTGTCTTAAGCTGCCTTTCTCTGGTCTAAGAATTCAAGGTGATACACCATGGAATGTTCCTTTAATTTTATCCTACCGGCAACAAAGATACAGCTCAGAGCCGGCCTGCTTGAAAACAATTTAAATTCAGTCCAAATCTAAGACCTTCAAGTTGAGTTTCCTTTGTTCATGTTTATGAGATGAGAGTCGGGGCTCTTTCTTTGTATCATAAAGGCTAGGTTCACACGACAAAATAGCACCCCGAGGGCAGGACAAGAAGCAATGGGTGGAAGCTTGTCAAAGGGAGATCCAGGAAATAAGAAGGAATTTCCTGACAGTCAGAACAGCTCGCCTCCAGAATTGTGGGTGCTCCATTACTGCAGGTTTTCAAGGAAAGATTGGACAACCATTTGTCCAAGATAGTATAAGGACTCCTGTCTTGGGCAGGGGGTGGACTAGAAGTCCTCCAAGGTCCCTTCCAATCCTATGATTCTATGAAAATTAGACCAGGATTAGGATTAGGTAATGTGTGTTCCAGTCTCTGGTGGGAAGCCCAGATATTGTCTTAGAATGTTGTATGAAGTTGGTCAACAATGAAACCATAATGTGACTTTCTTTCTTTCTTTCTTTCTTTCTTTCTTTCTTTCTTTCTTTCTTTCTTTCTTTCTTTCTTTCTTTCTTTCTTTCTTTCTTTCTTTCTTTCTTTCTTTCTTTCTTTCTTCCTTCCCTCCCTCCCTCCCTCCCTCCCTCCCTCCAGATTAAATGTATTGTAGTAACCCAAACAGCAGAATTATTTGACAGGGTAAATTGCCACTAAACCACAGAGAGTGAGCAAGACTTTGCCTTTAGCTGAGTCCTATGGAGTTATTCAGTCAACCAAGTGACACTGGTTCCTCTTCTGTCTGGCCCCTGTTGGAAATGAACTTTGCCAACTCGATTCTGGCCTGAGGTCTGTTGCCTGGTTTTTTTTTGAATACTGGCTTATCCCAGTGGGTTTCTGACAAGTTAGAAATAGCAACAAATGGGAATCCCTGCACTGGCTCCTGTCTGCGCTGCCGTTGGATCATGTTCAGCTGTCTGAGAAGCAAATTGGAGTTTGGTGCCCCAGGCATTACAGCAAAAATACTCCAGCCTACTAGTTTGTTTCATCTTCAAAGCTTTGAATAAACACCAACTAATTAGGATGGGTTTTTTTTCTCCTCCTTAGAAAAATGTAGCTAGCCCCTCCCACCCACCCCCAAAATAGGATGAAGATGAATCTTGACTGCAAATTATCTAGACGTCGGAAATGGCTTTTTATGACATCTTCTTGTTCGGGACACCCGGTAACCCCAGAGCGTAAGGTAGAATTTTGCTGGGATTTGAAACCTGTCCAAGTGCCTACAGTCGAAAACACAGAGGCAGCCAACTCAACTGTGAGACTAGCTGCCTGATAGGTTAGGATGGAGAATCTGATCCTGAAATCCGAATACCTGCATAGGGAAGCTTCTGCTGCATGCTGTTAAACTGAATAGATATCCTCCTTGGCTAGTCTGATTAGGAAGAACATTATTGTGTTCATTGAGGTTGGCCTTCCTTCCTTCCTTCCTTCCTTCCTTCCTAAGTTTTCCTGGCAAGATTTTCAGAAAGGGTTTGTCTTTGCCTGCTTCCTAGAGCTGAGAGAGAGTGAACAGGTCCATGTTCATACAGCTAGCTTTCAAAGATGGGACTGGAATCATAGTCTCCTGTTTTCTAGCCTGGTGCCTTGATTCCTACACCAATCTGGCTCTTACTAATTCTTATAAACATGCTTTTCTGGGGTACAACAGAACAAAAAAAAATATTGCATGTACATGATTGCATACATATACATGGATGCATTTGTAGAAGAGTTTTTCATACATCCATGTATGTATGGGACATTTTATAGTTTCAGTAAACAATGAACATATTTTATTCTAACCTTCCATACATAATCTGAATCTGTAAGCAACTCATTCATAAGTCACAAGCAAAATTTAAATTTGTAACCAGAAGCACTTCCTCTAATTTGGGCATTGTGTGGCAGCTGTTTTTCATTAAAAACACATCCGGAAAGATTCTGATGATTTTCTGGCAAATTAAACTAGGAAAGCTCCATAACTTGTGAGTTTTCATCATTTCCTGAACATTTGGGTACCAAGAGGAATTTGCTGAACTACATCTCCCAATATTCCATGCCATTTTCCAGGGGTGTCCCACCTTAGCAACTTTAAACCTGTGGACTTTAATTCCCAGAATTTGCCAGCCGGCATTCTGGGAGTTGAAGTCCACAAGTCTTAAACTTGCCAAGGTTTGACACCCCTGCCATTGTCTATTTTGGTGACTTGAGAAATGTGATTGAGTACCAACATCTGGAGAACCTCTGTGTCGCAGACCTAGAAGCTGTGGTATCATCTTCAAGGATTCTCTGCACACACCTCTTGGCTCCATGAGATGTCATGTGTCAACACTGCAACGAATTTGGCTGAAGCCATTTCCACTTCGTTTTCGGTTGCCACAGTATTGGGAGAGGGGATGTGTGCTTTTTAAAGTTAGACAAAACAATAAAGTGTCCTGTGGGAACCAAGGTCATTGCTGCTTGGGTTTTGGCGGGCTGAGCTTTCCGTTAGAAAGCCCGCCAAAGTAGTTTATTGGGGAATGTGATAAATGACATCCTACTGGGGTGGGAAATTCAACTTTGTAACTTTGTAAGATTTGGGAGGGAACTTCAGTCTTGGTTTCACTTTTGATCGTGCCGATACTTTGTAGCCAATAAATATGTTCTTTAAGGAAACCTTTTGCCTTGGAGTTCTGTTTTTACTGGTCTCATCTATCGGAACCATGACATCATACTCATTTTCCTTTATCTTACTGCATCTTGTATTAAGTGAGGGTGAAGAACTGACACAAACTAATTTGAATGTCCTCTTATACTCTCCCATAGTATCTGTTACTAACCAAAGTGATCCCCAAAAGTTAGTTATAACATCATTATTTAGATCCCACCCTTTCCAGCTTGTATTCCAAGACTGAACATTATCACCTAGTTCTGGTGATTAATATATGTTAGCCACTTCTGGAATCACCTACATTTCCATATGTTTTAAAGTAATTCTGAGGCAAAGAACAGGTGTTGTTTTTAGACAATGACGTGTTGTCTTCTGTTTAAGGAGTCTTGGAGATGCCACAATTCAGCAGTATCTTCAGTAGGCCCAGTCAAAGCATCACAGAACTGTGAGAACTTAAAAGTTCTGAAAAACTCACTCTTTAGCCAGAGAATGTGCAGACTGCTCTCTGTTTTTTGGGCATGTTCTTAATAAAACTATTTCTTCCCTGATGACTAGATGTCAGCAGAACTAAACATCATGTAACTTCTCTCTTATGGGCACTTATGGGCATCCATCTGGGATAAGATAAGATAAGGTATGTCTAGTTTAACGAAGAGAAGGACGAGGGGGGACATGATAGCAGTGTTCCAATATCTTAGGGGCTGCCACAAAGAAGAGGGAGTCAAGCTATTCTCCAAGGCACCTGAGGGCAGGCAAGAAGCAACGGATGGGAACTAATCAAAGAGAGAAGCAACTTAGAATTAAAGAGAAATTTCCTGACAGTTAGAACAATTAACCAGTGGAACAACCTGCCTCCAGAAGCGGTGAATGCGCCAACACTGGAAGTTTTTAAGAAGAGACTGGACAGCCATTTGTCCGAAATGGTATAAGGTTTCCTGCCTGAGCAGGAGGTTGGACTAGATGTCCTCCGAGGTCCCTTCCAACTTTATCATTATTATTATTATTATAACCTTTTTGTCATTTTTTTACTGTGAGCACACTGGCCCACGTTAAAATGAAATTCTGTTGCCTGCTCTAAAAGGGTCATTGACTAAACTTTTTCAGATTTTATTCTATGTTGAGGAGCAAACTCAGTTGACCCAGACCGATGATGATTTAAATAGAAGTATGCTAAGGAAGTTTCTACTTCTCTTTGTTGGGGGCAGGGGGAGACATAGTTCCTGAATAGATTTAATCTGTGGTCATAAGTCAAGGACTACTTGTATCCATCCACCCAGTTTTGTGGGACTATAATCTTCATCATTCATTCAGCTTCTTGGAAGACGCCATGTGGGGAACACAGTCATTCATGCAGTCATGGATTAGAAAAGAGATTAGAACTCATTGTCTCCTAGCTACTTTCATGCCTAAGAAGAACTAGAATTCACAGTCTCTTAGTGATTCACCCAAAGTCATCTAGCCAGCTTTCAGGTCTAAGGTGATATCAGAACTCCCGGTTTTCCGGTTTCTAACCTGGTGCTTTAACCATTAGACCAAACTGGATCTCTGTACTGAGCAAGGTGCTAGATCCATTAGTCTAAACGGGCCTTTCCTTTGTGTGATTTGATTGATCACTTTTAGATGCCCCAGGTTAGCAGGTACGGTTTTTGGAAGTCCCACGTGACACCAGGCTATCAGCTATTTTGCACTAAATTCTACAAACAACGCAATCTGCAGAAATGCTGATGTCCCCCTAAACCTGTTAGCAGGTCTGTTCTGACTTAATAGATTTGTTTGATGGATTCAAAACCCAAGAAGTTCACTGTTGGTTAGCTGGGGCCTCATAGGTATTGTGTGTGCTTTATCTTGTTCTCTCCTTATGTAAACCTTGCTTGAAAAACACAAAGCAAAATTGGGGTTGAAGTCCCAATTGTGTCAATATCATCCAATGATGTGGCAACGCGGGCTTGCAACATTTGATTCGTTGCAGAGAAGAAAAGGATGGGCCTCAGGATTTGCAAGGCCTTGGCTTGACAAGGGAGGCAGCTCTGGTGCCTGTTGTGGAGGCAAGTCTACCCTGGGTGGCATTTTGATCCATCTGCTTGCTTTTCCTAGGCTATTCATGCTGCTGCTGTCCCTTCCTGTGACAGAGCCAAACAAAGCAGTCAGAACGTTTCCTGGGATTCCTCACTTACCAATCCATCATCACAGGTGGGAAAAAAGGGGGGCAGCCCCACACAGGTAATGGGTTTGTATTGCAAAGATCCCTTGGAGAAATCTAGTTTTGGTTTTTCTAACTGTTCATCATGCAAAATGCATGCAACACTTAGAAAATTTTAAGCTCAGATTTTTTTTGCTGCAGACAATGTGGTAAATCAGTAATGATGCTTAATAATATTTAATAATGAAACAGAGGCCTTGGAAAATTCCAGATACTTTCTACACATTGACAGAAGAGTTTATCCATCGAAGCTTGGATGATAAGGACTTGGATGAACCAAATATTGCAATGAATGATTGATGGGCTACCATGTTGGGTAAATGTGGACTATTTAGCTTAGTCAACAAGCCACAGCTAAACAAACCATGATTTGGCAAAATGCTTTGTTTCTACTATTTCAAATGTTCTAACTTGGTCTTGGGAGATGCATTGGCTATGTTGATTGAGGATTGCAGGAGTTTTAGCTCCTATACGCCTGAAAAGGGTCCAGCTGTGAACAACTGCATTGCTACAGTCTTATCAACAACCCTTTAAGGTAGACTTGTCTTCTTTGTATTGCCTGTGTATTAGGTTCATATTTTCATTTTTCTCCAGAATCTCAAGGAGTTGATTCTTCTTCCAGTTTTGTCTATATAATCCTATGTAGTAGGTTGGGATGAGAAAGAGTGGTTAGACTAAAGTCACCAGTAGTGGAATGTGGACTTGAAACTGAATCTTGTTAGCCCCTGTTTAATTTTTTTACATGTACAGTAAATATAAAATCATGTCTGAAGGTCGTACTAGTTTTGTAGGGATGACACTTAGTAACTTGTAAAATAACATCTCAGGAAATCATTTCAGAGTGAGTCAATGAAAAATGTATTATTAAATATTATACTTGTAATAAATATATTAAATATGGTGTCATAGTTCCAGGCCAATTATTCATGTAGTTATTGGTTCTGGCTTTGGATTTTTTGGGGGGGAGTCAACTTTTCTTTGGTGTACTTTGAGTGCAGATATAATCAGTTAATTCTGATGAACACAATGAAGAATAGGCAGATCTAAGAAGTTTTTAGTTCTGAAAACAACATTTCAAGCATTAACTGGCTGGGTCTTGGGGTGGCCCCATGGCATTTGGATGACAGTTCCATCTTTGGCACATGACATAAAAATGTATCTTTGACAAATGTTCGTAGATGAGGCCGTGAAGCAGATGTGACTGCCAGCAATCATTGGTAGTCTTTAGAAATATTGCTTATTATTTAGGAAAATGAGGCGGGACCAGTGTCTTAATTCTGAAGGACAAGAAAGAGTATGTGTTTGGGTAGATGTGGACGTATCTGCTGAGCATAACAGTTCCATAGGAGTTGGTAATTTCTTTTATTAGACTGATATCCCCTCTTTCCTTAACGTGTAAGTTGGTGGTGCATAACATTATTTCCTAACACCTTTTTTTTCCGGAAGCCTAATTAACCTTTGCTTCTTACAACAGCCCTAAGAGGAATGCGGGAAAGAAGGGGATTATTGAGAGAAAAAGAATGACTATAAGTTTACTTTTTTTCTTGTCGTGGATTAGATTTGGATCGGGATGTACTGAGATCCGGTACAGGTAGTCCTCGATTTACGACCACAATTGAGCCCAAAATTTCTATTGCTAAGCAAGACAGTTGTTAAGTGAGTTTTACAACCATTTTTGCCAGTTAAGTGAAACACAATTATTAAGTGAATCTGGCTTCCTCATTGACTTTGCCTGTCAGAAGTTTGAAAGAGGTGACTGCGTGATTCCAAGACAACACAACTGTCATAAATATGAATCAGTTGCCAAGCATCTCAGTTTTGATCACATGACCGCGGGGATGCTCCAACGGTCATAAGTGTGAAAAACGGTCACGACTAACTTTTTTTCCAGTGCTGTTGTAACTTTGAATGGTCACTGAATGAAGTGTTGTAAGTCGAGGAAAACCTGTACTCTAAACATGTATTATAAAGCTTTTGGAAGTGGTTCCATTATTTGCTTTGCAGCCACAAATCTCTGAATTGTTTCTTGGCTTGATGCCACAGGATGTCTGAATCTAATGGTTTTAAGTCCAGAAAAGTAAATTAACTTTTCTACCTGCCTACCTGCAATTTTATATAGGATTTTTTTTACACTATATATATATATTTTTTTAGTTTCATTGTAGGTTTTCCCTTGCATGTAAGAGTATCCACTCAAAATGTGGCATTTCAAGAATCCAAGAACTCATTTCAAGAGTTCATTGCAACTTGAATCTTTGCAAGTACTTTTTGATTTTTTTTTTAATTTTTTTTTTTTTTTTTTTGCTAAAACCTCTCTGTAGATAAGTCTGGAATGTGTGTAGGCTGTGCTACGTTAGGGTGGCTTTAAAAAATAAATAAATAAATAAAAGCTTTCTGTTATCAACATGAGCGGTAATGAATCAACTTTTGGAAATACAACCTGTTCAAAAGGTAACTAGAACAGAAACAAGAATTTTGGATTGCAGACGCTGTTTCAGTCTGGAAGATTTTCACCATCTTTTACTACCTTTGCCAGTGCAAATTTAAGTTTGCTGAGGGGTGTGCCCTTCGGAAGGGGTTGGAAGGTAAGTGTAATTTAGAGCAATCCTATCAATTCAGAAAGAGGTCACTAGGACGACGGAAGTCCCTCGCAGGTTATAAACCAGACAGTCTCTGTGACGGAAGATTAGAAGGTGAATCCATTGTTTACTAATTGTAATTGTCTGGCTGGAGGTATGCTTGTTAGATGGATGGCGTGAACTTCAGTTTCTCAGAAAAAACCACGGTACAAAACATGTTCCCACTTGGAATCAACAAAAGAAAAGCTAGGTATAAATGGGTTTATTAATTGGGGGTCTGTTTCGCAAGGGGGGGATTATAATTGCTGCAATATATTTGTCAGTATTCAACGAAGGGGGCAATAGATGTGTATGTGTCTTCATCTTTTTTCCTTTTCTAATACCCGTTTTTGTTATTGTTTTGTTTAGCTTCCTTCATTTTTGTAAGATTTCTTTTTTTCTTTTTTGAGTTTGTGTTTTAACTTTCTGAACAACATAAAAAATTATTGAAAAAAGAAGGAAAAATAGATCTCCATAGAAAAGTTTTTCTTCCTTCTCTCTGATTTTTTTACATTGTTAAAATAATAAAATACAAAAGAAGGTAAGAAAGAAGGTAAGATGAAACAAAATATAACTGCTAAATACAGACGTTTTTAAAAGCACAGTGGAAAAGTTTTCTAGCAAGACAATGTCTCCATTGTCTCTGTGTCCCCCAAACATTAGCCACAATTTAAATATTTATGTTTTATGTTGAAGGCTAATTCTTTGGGGTTGATTTCTGTTGCAGTCCTAGAAGCCGTATCCCAAATATCTAAATCTGCCTTTTCTTTAACATGTTGCATATCCATTACGGTGGTAAGTTGTGATGGTCATAAAGTGGATGGATCTTCATAAGGCTGACCTAATTTTACAATCTTTGTTGCAGCAGTTGTTAAGCAAATCCTACCGTTGTTAAGTAAGCCCATTGTCCGCTATGGTGTGTTTTTCCCAAAAACTGGAAGTTAAAGGCTGGTTTTCATCAAAAACGAAAATTGCGGTCACATAACTGTGGGACACCGCCAACAGCTGTAAAAGTGGGCTGGTTGCCAGGTGCCCAAAATGAAGTCATGTGACTGAGAAGGGGCAGCTGTCAGAACTTTGTCACCACATCATAAGTTGTCAACTGTACAAGGGAGCCATTTCTGCTTGGATTTGGTTAAACTTCTATTGTGGATATATATACAGGTAGTCCTTGACTTACGACCACAACTGAGCCCCGAATTTCCGTTGCTAAGCGAGACGATTAAGTGAGTCTTGTTCCGTTTTACGATATTTCTTGCCACAGTTGTTAAGTGAATCACTGCGGTTGTTAAGTTAGTGACACATTGGTTAAGCCAGGGGTAGGCTTAAGGAACGGTTGCTGGAATTGGGTATGTCTAGTCTAATGGAGATAAGGATGAGGGGGGACATGATACCAGTGTTCCAATATCTCAGGGGCTGCCCCAAAGAAGAGGGAGTCAAGCTATTTTCCAAGGCGCCTGAAGGCAGGACAAGAAGCAACGGGTGGAAGCTAACCAAAGAGAAGCAACCTAGAGAGAAGCAACCTAGAACTAAGGAGAAACTTCCTGACAGTTAGAAAAATTAACCAGTGGAACAACCTGCCTCCAGAAGCGGTGAATGCGCCAACACTGGAAGTTTTTAAGAAGAGACTGGACAGCCATTTGTCCGAAATGGTATAGGGTTTCCTGCCTGAGCAGGGGGTTGGACTAGATGACCTCCAAGGTCCCTTCCAACGTTATTATTATTATTATTATTATTATTATTATTATTATTATTATTATTATTATTATTATTATTATTAGGCAACCTTGGCTCTTCTATGACTCGTGGACTTCAACTCCCAGAATTTCTGAGCCAGCATGGCTCAGCTTGGAAACCTCTCCCTTTCCCCTCAGCATGGCTGGCTCAGGAATTCTGGGAGTTGAAGTCCACGAGCCATAAAAGAGCCACGGTTGCCTAGCCCTGGGGTAAGCGAATCTGGCTTCCCCATTGGCTTTGCTTGTCAGAAGATTGCACAATGTGATCACGTGACCTCGGGACGCTGCAACCGTCATAAATACATGCCAGTTGCCCAGCGTCTGAATTTTCATTACGTGACCATGGCGATGCTGCAATGGCTGTAAGTGTGAAAAATGGTCATTAGTCACTGTTTCAAGTGCCGTTGTAACTTTGAACGGTCACTGAATGAATGGCTGTAAGTTGAGGGCTACCTGTACTGACAATTTTGCCATTGCAGCATATTCTCCAGTTTTGGTCTCCCAGTCTGATATCGTTGGCAAAGTTTTGGTGTTGTTGTTTTTTTTCTCTCTCTCTTTCTGAACTTCAAAATGGCTTGATTTCCCCTTTAAAATACCAAAGGATAGCTGGGAGCTATTTAATAGGCAGAGTGCTGAGTGCTTAATTGTGTCAACAGTTATTCACACATTAGTACTTGCTCTTCCTTCAGGTTTACACAGCACTGATTTGTTAAAATAAGTTGATCATATTTCTCATAAATAAAATTAGCTTTGGGCAAAGTAAGCACATGATGGGTGGGGGAGAAAATTAAACGGTGGATGGTTATAGAGTTTGTTCATTTTCTAATTCTGTTAACTGAAAAAAATGTGTGAAAATATTTGGATGTGAGTGTGCACTCGTGTCTGATTTAAGGACGTAGTAGACCACAACTCGTATTTGCAAAATTATAATAAGCAGATAAATGGGGTAGAATAAATTCTTATTATTTTTCATGTTGATGTTTTGGGGGAGGAAATACTTAGCTGCACTAGTGGAAATATTTTACGCCACAGTTGTTTTTTCCCCCCATTGAATGGAGAGGGAATGCCAAATGGAATANTGGAGCGTCCAGGAGGAATGGTAGGCGGTAGATGGAGCGTCCAGGAGGAATGGTAGGCGGTAGATGGAGCGTCCAGGAGGAATGGTAGGCGGTAGATGGAGCGTCCAGGAGGAATGGTAGGCGGTAGATGGAGCGTCCAGGAGGAATGGTAGGCGGTAGATGGAGCATCCAGGAGGAATGGTGGATGGTAGATGGAGCGTCCAGGAGGAATAGTAGGTTGTAGATGTAACTTGAATGGAGATACTTACCACAGTTAATTGATTTCTACTGACCTGAAGATGCAGCTTTCTCTTATATCCACCAAAGTTTTAATCTGGCATTTCTTCATCCCATTCTTCTCACTGTTTAATGGATATTTTGCTTTATGCTTCTCAGTTTTGTTGCTGGGTGGGTTATTGGCACTCCTGCCTTGAGGAACTCTTAGTTCCCATCATTTTTTTTTTATTTTAAAAGAGAACTAAGTACAATTCATTGTGAACTACTTGCTATGATAGTCATCAGGGCCATAGGAGGCCATCGCTTTCACCTGCCCGTGACTCTGAAGGTACTAAACTCAGGTCGTAAAATAGCCCACCCAACAGTTGAGAAGCACAAGGAAAGCCTGTCAGATGCAGTGAGAAGGAGACCCCTATTTCACTGTGCAATCATATAAATCATCAGCTATTTGGTGGGCCATATTTGAATATGGCTTAGCACTTTTCTGAAATATTGAATAACAGTAACAAGGTTGGATGGGACTTTGGAGGTCTTCTAGTCTAACCAATTGGTCAAACAGGAAACCCTATAGCATTTCAGACAAAAGGTTGTCCAGTCTCTTCTTAAAACCCCCGAATGTTGGAGCACCCACAACTTCTGGAGGCAAGTTGTTCCCCTGATTAATTGTTCTGTCAGGATATTTCTCCTTATTTCTAGGTTGTTTGTCCCTTTTATTTTATCTCCTATTGCAAGGCTTTTGTTTAGAAACTATCTGACAGGAGTGCTGTCACCATACAGTGTGTATTCTGCCTCTGCCCATAGCAACTCTTGGTTGCCTAGATCAGGGGTGGGGAACCTTGGCTCTTTTATGACTCGTGGACTTCAACTCCCAGAATTCCTGAGGCAGCCATGCTGAGAAGAAATGGAGAGGTTTCCAAGCTGAGCCATGCTGGCTCAGGAATTCTGGGAGTTGAAGTCCACGAGTCATAAAAGAGCCAAGGTTGCCTACCCCTGGCCTAGACCAATATTTTTCAACCTTGGCAACATTAAGATGCATGGACTTCAACTCCCAGAATTCCCCAGCCAGGGAATCTGGAAATTGAAGTCCATGCCTCTTAAAATCACCCAAGTTAAGAAATTCTGGCCCAGACTAGGACTTTGTCTATTGTATTATCTGTTGTATTATATTGATGCGGCTTTTGACTTCTGGACCACTGTTTTGGAATTTGATCTCAGAATTCATAACTCTGCTTCCCCCCCCCCCAGTTAATCTTGTTTAAGGATGTTAGTGCTTCTTCACAGTTCAGGTGGTCCTTGGCTTACAATCATTTGTTTAATGATCATTCAGAGGTACTGAAAAAAGTGAGTTACGACGGATTGTTGCACTTAACAACCATCGCAGCATCCCCATGCTTGGCAACCAGCATGTATTGATAATGGTTGCAGGGTTCCAGAGTCACATGATTATCATTGTGGCCTTTCCAGCTGGCTTCTAACAAGCAAGGTCAATGGGGAAGGCTGGATTCGCTTAAGGACCGTGTGATTCATTTAACAACTGCAGTGTTTCACTTAACAACAGTGGTTAAAAAAGATTGTAAAACTGGGTATAGCAAAGTGAGAGGGACCTTGGAGTCCTAGTGGACGATCACTTGACTATGAGCCAGCATTGTGCAGCAGCAGCCAAAAAAGCTAATATAATCCTGGGTTGTATAAACAGAGGCATAGAATCAAGATCACACGAAGTATTAGTATCGCTCTATAAAGCCCTAGTAAGGCCACAAATGGAATACTGCAGCCAATTTTGGTCACCATATCACAAAAAAGATGTTGAGAGTTTGGAAAAAATTCAGAGAAGAGCAACTAAGATGATCAAAGGCCTGGAGGCTAAAACATAAGAAGAATGGCTGCGGGACTTGGATTTGGCTAGTCTAAAGAAAAGAAGAAACAGGGGCGACATGATAGCAGTATTCCAGTATTTGAGGGGCTGCCACAAAGAAGAGGGTGTCAAACTATTCTCCAAAGCACCAGAGGGCAAGACAAGAAACAATGATTGGAAATTGACCGAAGAGAGAAGCAACCTGGAATTAAGGAGAAACTTCCTGACAGTGAGGACAATTAACCAATGGAACCGCTTGCCTCCAGAAATCGTGGGAGCTCCATCACTGGAGATTTTTAAGAAGAGACTGGACAGTCACTTGTCTGAAATGGTATAGGTTCCCCTGCTTGAGTGGGGGGCTGGACTAGAAGACCTCCAAGGTCCCTTCCAGCTCTATTCTATTCTATTCTATTCTATTCTATTCTATTCTATTCTATTCAACTACCTTGCTTAGCAATAGAAATTCTTGTCCCAATTATGGTCATAAGTCAAGGACTACCTGTATCTCCTCAGCAACCATAATCCAGTAGTCCAATCAGTAGCCCATGGAGGTTTCATTTCTCTATCATAGTTAGTATCCAAAATCAGATCCACTTTTTTGTATATGTCTAATCTCCCTTGTTGTGTGAGTTTGAAACAACAATTAACTTTCGTATAGTTTCTTAGTACAGGCCACTGCTATTCTGTTTTAAATGCTATTATTCCACCAGCATCACTTGGAAATAATAATCTTTTTGATGGTTTGTTATGGAATTCATATTCTTCTGATTTCTTTTCTTCTTTATTATTATTTTTTTTCTAGTAGGCTGTTCTCTCAAATTAGCTGGAAGGTTATGCCTATTTCTTTTAATACAAATAAGCCACAACTTGCTCAAAACATGATGCATTCACATATTATCGCTTCTTCACTAATTATCCAGAGTATTTGTTTAGTGGAAGTGCACTTTCAAGTGGGGGTTGAGTTGGTAACAGTCAGATTGTAGTATAACTAAGAATTATAAAAAGAAAGGAAAAATATGTCAAGTCTCTGACTGTGAAAATTAAAGTTGAGCTGAGAATATCTACTAGGGGGCATTATATTATGCATTTTTGTGCTACAGAATGCTGAGGATATCAAAGGGAAATGAAGGGTAGGATGGGG
>NW_015388342.1:94369-96868 GCF_001527695.2 Protobothrops mucrosquamatus | reverse complement strand
ACTTTCAAGTGGGGGTTGAGTTGGTAACAGTCAGATTGTAGTATAACTAAGAATTATAAAAAGAAAGGAAAAATATGTCAAGTCTCTGACTGTGAAAATTAAAGTTGAGCTGAGAATATCTACTAGGGGGCATTATATTATGCATTTTTGTGCTACAGAATGCTGAGGATATCAAAGGGAAATGAAGGGTAGGATGGGGGCTAAAATTTTCAAGAGCATAGTTGCTTTCACCTTGTTTTAAGAGGAGATTTAGCATTAAAATGGACTTTCCTTAAAATGCACCATGGAACTGCTGCGTCTCTACGTTCAGCTGATGGCTGAGGATTGTAGAATCAAATACAGGTGGTCCTCAACTTACAACCGTTCATTTAGTGACCGTTCAAAATTACAATGACACTGAAAAAAGTGACTTATGATTGTTTTTTAAACTTACAACTGTTGCAGCATCCCCATGGTCCCGTGATCAAAATTCAGACGCTTGGCAACTGGCTTATATTTATGACGGTTGCAGTGTCCTGGGGTCATGTGATCACCTTTCTGACAAGTAAAGTCAATGGGGAAGGCAGATTCACTTAACAGCTGCATAACTAACTTCACAACTGCAGTGATTCTCTTAACAACTGTGGCAAGAAAAGTCGTAAAATGGGGCAAAACCTCACTTAACAAATGTCCCACTTAGCAACTAAGCTGAGGACTACCTGTAGCTTCATATTTTCATATACCTTTTTAATTCTGATGGGAAAAGGGGTTTTTTTGAGAGAGAGAGAAAAAAATATATTTGCATTTAAGGAAAGGTAGAATAAGCTGTAGTTGTTGGTGCTTTGTGGGGCTCCACTGTATTCACCAGGGAAGCTTTGGTCAGAATAGAAAGTAATGGAGGCTTTGTGATGGCCTGTTTGGTTGTACTTAAAGTCACAACTAAAGGAAAAAGAAGAGATAGTAAGATGAAAATACAGTCATGTTGAAGTTCTCTATTTTCCAGTTCTCACAAATGTCTTAGGTTTCTCACCCTCCCTTAAGAAATGCCCAAACACAATCAACTCCTTGATAGACTAGCATCACTGACCTATGTTTTGCATTGCAAAAGAGCATGAAGAAATAAAAAAAGAGGCATTTGCTTTCAACAGCTTAGGAGGCTACAAAACATGACAAAGAAGAGAAGGCAAGAGTAACAAAGAATGTACAGTTTAGTTCAGGGATCTCCCAACTTGGAAACTTTAAGACTTGTGGACTTCAACTCCCAGAATCCCTCAGCCAGCCAGATTGAGGAAAGTGCTTGCTGGTTAGGGAATTTTGGGAGTCGAAGTCCACAAACCTTAAAGTTGCCAAGTTTGGAGATCTCTGCTTTAGTTAAGGATGATAGGTAAGCAAAAAAAATGCAACTATCTCTTGCTTATAAACTTTGCTCCCGGTTGAGCTCAGATCTTTTCCACTTCTTTTGTGTTTATTTATGGGATTTCTATGGCTGCCCAACTTGCAAAAATGCGAGTCTGGACAGTGCAGAGTAATAAAAAAGAATGAAAAAGACAAAAATTGAGAAAGAGTAAGAAAAACAAAAAAGCCAACAAAAACCACAGGAACAATAAACCATCACAACACACTAAGCTACAGTTCACCTTGTCAGACAAGCTTCTCTGACATCCTAGCTCTAATACCCAAGGTTGAATCTGAGAGTCCTGATTTATTGGGCCTAACTTTTAATTAAGGGTAGAAAATAAATCCCTCAAAGAAATAGATAAACAGCATCTGGATGGTTGTCAAAAGTATTTCTTAGACAAGAAATGACCAAGGGCTTATTTTACACTAGGCCAGTGGTTCTCAACCTTTTTAATGCCGTGACCCCCAACCGGTCGTAAGTCGAGGACTAAACCGGTTGTAAGTCGAGGACTACCCAACCGGTCGTAAGTCGAGGACTTTCCCTGCCCGGGAGCGCCGCGCATGCGTGGTTCTGCCCCCTGCGCCGGCCGAGGCGTAGCTGGCAAGCGGCAGAAACAGAGCAGGCCGACCACCAGCTGGCCCAGCTCAAGGGAGGTAAGGCACCCGCCGGAAAAGGGGAAAAAAATGGCGGACAGCCTTGCTTGGCGACTCCCGTGAAATGGTCGATCGACCCCAAATGGGGTCGCGACCTATAGGTTGAGAACCGCTGCACAAGGCCTACATGTTACATAGGAGCCAGGATCTCCAACAGTTTCATTGGGGTCAAAAAATATTGAATAGAAGAACGCCAGTTTTGCTTTTGTCATAGAAACCTCACAATTATAGTTTTGACTTAACTTCCCTCAACCCGATGTATTCTACATCTTGAAAACCCATCTATTCCATGCGGCCGGCCTGGCGTAGTTTTGATTGGGCTTTGCTAGGGGTTTTATATGGGGTATTTTAGAGCAGGCTTTTTATTCAATATTTATTGTGATTTTTATTATTGCCTGTTCACCGCCCTGAGTCCCGTAAGGGAGATAGGGCGGTATATAAATTTAAATAATAAATAAAATAAATAAA
>NW_015388342.1:62354-93934 GCF_001527695.2 Protobothrops mucrosquamatus | reverse complement strand
AAAAAAAAAAAGACTAAAGATAAATAAAAATGTGTGGTCCTTCAAAAGTTATAATCATCTACAGTCTGCCTCTTCTCTCTATACAGTTTATTCTGATAATTTCGGTGATTCCCTTCTCCGTGGCACGCAAGTGTGCGAGCACACACACCCAGTCTGCCGGAGTAGATAAAACGACTTTGTGTGTCTAACATGATCAAGAAACAGGAGTGGAACATGGACATCTGTTTAACAATTCCCTTTTGTTGGCAGGATCATAGAGACCCCTGTTGTCTGACTGTTGCACTCAATCAAAATGAATAAGATGCTCATATTTTTTTTTTGAAAGGGTGGTGGGAGAGAGAGAGGAACAAAGAGGACGAAAGACAACCTTAAGTATTTGTTTGCACTTTTCTGTCTTAATTTCAGCAGCCCAATGATGAGGGGAATCCCTCAGGCTTCTGGGGGGGGGGAAAGGGGGCGAGTAGGGCGGGGTGAGCAAGAAGCAGGGGTTTTCAGGAAGGGTAAAGGAAGTGTTTTGTTCTCTGTCCATGGTGCGGGCCCGGGAGAGCTGAAATCACTCAGAACCAATTGCAGCACACTTAGCAAAGTCTTCATTAGCGCTTGCCACACATGCTTGCCAGATGTGTTGGACTGGGGGGGGGGAGAGAATGGAAGAAGGGGGCATGCGAGGAACAGGCTAACATGCTTAAATCTAATAATCTGCCCTTTGTTTTCAAAGCTATTGTGTTGGGGAGGGCAGAAACGGTGTGTGTGTGTGTGTCCCTGGCCACATTTTTTTTGGTGCAGTCAATCCTCGGTTGGGTGAATGGAATGCCTTGTCTTTTGTTGGTTCCTAGGGAAACACATGCGCGCACTCACACACACATGGTATCCCAGCCCGAGTGAAAGGATATTTTTATAGCTATCAGTGACCTATTCTCCTGCTGTAAAAAATAATAATAAAGCAGTATTCTGGGGGATTTAGGAAATGAGCCCTGTGCTGCCCCTGGTGGCTGTTTTGGGTAGTATAGTGCAATTTGCTGATTATCAATTTAGGATCAGGGCTGTTGGATCAGGTTATGTTGGAAGAAAGAGAGGAAAAATTGATTTCTGTTGTTTTGATCAAGAAAAGCAGACACATCAGATAGAGGATAACCACCAACTTTTCTTTGTTTTTTTAAAAAGTCTCATTTTTAATCAAAGCTTATTTCTTTATTTAGAGGAGGCTAAGATTTCTCCTCTAAACTGAAAGCTCCAAAATAATTTTGAATTTCATTTTTGAGTGGGATGCCCCAATAGTTTCACACCTGAAGATCTTAGTTTGCCAAAGTTCTCATCCAGAATAATTGGTGGGGATAAACAATCAAATAATTTTCTTTAAAATTATCAGTGTGAACCCCCGAGTTATATAAGAGAAGACATGACCAACACATTTGTAAACTCAACTCAAGATGCTGGTTGTAGCTTGTTTGTTTGGATTCTACTTTTAAAAGCCTTCATGGTACAGAATTGCAGAATCTCACATATTATTTCTTCCCACATGTATCAGCCAAAGCCTTGAGGCCATCTTTTAAGATATCCTTGTGAAAAAAACCTACCACATCCGATTTGACAATTACAAGAGACATAGAGAACTATTAAAATTGCATCTCCAATTGGATCTGGTCACCCTACTCCTATGGCCAGCTGGGATTGTCCATCTTCCTGGCACTTTCTTTCAAAATATCCAATAATTGTTGAAGGTCTCCAATGATGATGAGGTTCATGTTCAAGGCAGCAAACTATTTTATTAGTCCTTTGTGCTGCTTGAATTATCAACTGACTCTGGTTAAATTATAAACAAGTAAAATATGGTAATCATATAACAGACATGTCAAACTGCTAGCCCATGGGCCGGTTGCATCATGCAGAGGCCGCGCCAACCTCAGCTCCGGCAATGCAAAAAAACTTGCAATACGTCACGACATGTCACGTGATGCATTGAGTTTGACACCCATGACATATAATAACAGAATAACAGAGTTGGAAGGGACCTTAGAGATCTTATAGTCCAACACCATGCTCAAGCAGGAGTTCCTATATCATTGACAAATGGTTGTCCAATCTCTTCTTAAAAACTTCCAGTGTTGGAGCATTCACAACTGCTAGAGGCAAGTTGTTCCACTAATAAATTGTTGTGTCAGGTAATTTCTCTGAGTTCTAGGTTGCTTCTCTCCTTGATTAGTTTCCATCCATTGCTTCTTGTCCTCCCTTCAGGTGCTTTGGAGAATAGCTTGACCCCCTCTTCTTTGTGGCAACCACTTAAATATTGGAAGACTGCTATCATGTCACCCGTAGTCCTTCTTTTTCATTAAACTCGACTTACTCAATTCCTGCAAAATTCTTTATATGTTTTAGCCTCCAGTTCCCTAATAATCTTTGTTGCTCTTCTCTGCACTCTTTTTAGAGTCTGAACATCTTTTTTATATCGTGGTGACCAAAACTGGATACAGTATTCCAAGTGTGATCTTACCAAGGCATTATAAAGTGTACTAACACTTCACATGATCTTGGTTCCACAAAGTCTTCCCTAATTAAAATGGCTATCAGAACTGATTGACAATCAGAGAGGGTTACACAGGGACTCTGTGTTATGCCTTCTTCTCTCCAATCAGTACACATTTTCCATTGATTCTGAAGTTGGTTGAATCCTTAACTTGATAAATATCCTTGTGGGTTTGACCTTGAACTGTCAGGCTAAGCAGAGATGAACTTAGAGGAAATTTGTCAGACTAATAAAGTCAATTTAATCCCTGCAATTTCAAATATTAGGCTGCGTTCCCTTTCAGCAGATGCTGAATTGGTTTTAAAGTTGCTGAAATAGATGTGCACCGCTAATTAATGTATGTGTTGAATCATAATTATGTCATCCTGAGGGATTTACAAAATAGAATTTAGTTAAATTTTTATTCGGTCTTCAATCATTCACAGGAGGCACACAAATTATCGTCATTTAGTGCTCTCTGATTTCAGTTCTGGAGATAATCTGAGGTGGGGTGGGGGAGGCAAGGAATTTGTGTTGTTGTTGTTCTTCTCTCCAGGGGGCAGCACAGTGGCTCAGTGGTTAAGAGGCTGCGTTTGTTGGCTGGAAAACCGGCAGCCCAGGTTCGAGACCCAAGTGCCGTGCGACAGGGTGAGTTCCCATCCTCGCCCCAGCTCTTTCCCACCTAGCAGTTTGAAAGCATGCAAATGCGAGTAGATAAATAGGTACCATTTCAATGGGAAGGAAACGGCGCTCCGTGATGTCATGCTGGCCACATGGCCACGGAAATGTCTTTTGACAGTGGTGGATCAATGGCCTTGAAACACCGCCTCCTACAGTCAGCAACGACTAGTGGAGTAAGATCCGCAGGGATGCCTTTAGCTTTTTTTTTTTAACCTTCTCTCCAAGACAGATTAATATCCTCTAATTTTCACATATTATTAGTATAATACAGGGGTAGGCAACCTTGGCTCTTTTATAACTGGTGGACTTCAACTCCCAGAATTCCTCAGCCAGCATGGCTCAGCTTGGAAACCTCTCCCTTTCCTCTCAGCATGGCTGACTCAGGAATTCTGGGAGTTGAAGTCCACGAGTCATAAAAGAGCCAAGGTTGCCTACCCCTGGTCTATTCTAGGCCAATCTTGGCATCTCTATCATTTGTGGACTTCAACTCCCAGAATTCCTGAGCCAGCCATGCTGAGGGGAAAGGGAGAGGTTTCCAAGCTGAGCCATGCTGGCTCAGGAATTCTGGGAGTTGAAGTCCACGAGTCATAAAAGAGCCAAGGTTGCCTACCCCTGGCCTAGGGTCATGTGATCACCTTCTGGCAAGCAAAGTCAAGGGGAAAAGCCAGAGTCATTTAACAAGCATGTTACTAACTTAAGAACTGCAGTGATTCACTTGAGAACTATAGCAAGAAAGATTGTAAAACTCATTTAGCAACTGTCTTGCTTAGCAATGGGAATTTTGGGCTCAGTTGTGGTTGTAAGTTAAAGACTATCTATAGTTCAAGATACCAAACCTGAGATGCCCACTTTCATGCTAAAGTCTGTGAAAAGTAGGAAAAGGCATACGAACGGCAGATGGATTGTACCTGGGAAAGTTTGCAGTTGTGTGTGTTCTTAATCTTTCATTCATTCCCTGTGTGGCTCTATAGTCTTCTACCAGTTGCTTTTTCTGGTTGAACACCCTGGTTTGCCTATTCTCCCCAAATCTTTGTCTTATCAAATGTTGCACATGGAAGGGAAATGCAGAATTGAGAATTTGTGGTTTGCTACCAACCTTTAAAATTTAGCTAGATAAGGGTTCTTTTCTCTAGGGATGGCATTTTCAACCTGTACTATAAGCCGTTGCACTTTACTTTATCTAGTTATTTGGCCAATGGATGATAGCTAAGCTGCTGGGTACAATAACAATCATTTTCTGATGTTATGGTTGAAAAATGTATAGGAGCCCAATTCGGAAGTTTGAAAACACATTGCGGGCACTCTTACAAAATGGCTGCTAGGAAGGGCATGGCAATTGCACATCACACATTTGGTTTGGGCAAAGAGCCATCACAAACTCTTTAAACCATCTCAGTTTGTCTTGTCTTGCTAATCAGGTGGGGTTTGGAATCTGGTAAATGCCAAAGAAAATACCAGCCAGCACACTGGGATTTATTTATCTGTGTTACACTGGGATGAAAGAAAAACAGATGAGGCCACATGAGACTATGCAGAAGAATCTTCTTCAGATCAACTGTCTATGAGTTCCCATAATCCTCAGCCATCAAGGGCCCAGACAACATAGATAATGGATTTCAATTCCCAATAACTGAATCGTGATGATCCTGGACCATATGGATTATGGGTATCGCAGTCCTTGAGGGCCTCAGAAACAGTTCATTTGTTGGGTACCATTTCAGGAAATATTTTTACCATATTCTGATGCAGCACTGATACGTTATCAGGAAAGTTGTATGAATAGGATATTGAATTTCAATTAAAACTTCAAGCCATAGATTGATTTGTAGCCAGTCTCTTTCCTTCTTTCCCTTTCCTTAATAGCTTTCATAATTTTAATATTGGACATGGATCAAGTGCAAAATAACCTGGGACAAATTGTGTATAAACACATTTTTTAAAAGTCTCCCTACTCCATTGTATAGCAGTGGGGTGTTAATGTAGTTTTTGTATGGCCTGTTTCCTTCCATCTTTTCCTTCTTTTGTTCTTCATTGGAGCCATTACACACTGCTAAGCATACCTTGAGAAATCTCTGAAGTTGATTGTGTGTAGTACCCAGACCTGGAAGACTTAGGCCACAAACATATTCTGCATTTAACAACATATTTCAGCTTCGTAATGCTGAGCAGCATATATGTCTTCAAAACCAGAGTATATCTAATCTTGCTTAAGACATCCATTCTTTGTGAATTCCAGTATTGCATATCATGATCTAAAGCTCCTAGACAATTAATCAGGAAAGAAAATGATTGTTCTCTGAATTTTGTGATGCAGTGTTCACCTGGCATCTGTACCAAGAAAAACGTCTAAAATGCATATGTTAAGAGAAAATGCACGTAGAAAAGGAGAGAGAGAAAAATATGTGTAAAATTACATGTTTTGAGGAAAAAGAATAACAGCTAGCTTTCTTAGTTCAAAGAGAAATTGGGAAAAAGATACTTGGGTATGAATGTGTCCAAATGTCATGACTGGAGATGAACTATGAGAGGGATCTCAGAGTCCTAGTGGACAATCACTTAAATATGAGCCAGCTGTGTGCTGCAGCTGCCAAAAAAGCCAACACAGTGTTGGGCTGCATTAACAGAGGGATAGAATCAAGATCACGTGAAGTATTAATACCACTTTACAATGCATTGGTAAGGCCACACTTGGAATACTGCATCCAGTTTTGGTCACCACGAAGTAAAAAAGATGCTGAGACTCTAGAAAGAGTACAGAGAAGAGCAACAAAGATGATCAGGGGACTGGAGGCTAAAGCATATAAGGAACGGTTGCTGGAATTGGGTATGTCTAGTTTAACGAAGAGAAGGACGACGGAGGACATGATAGCAGTGTTCCAATATCTCATGGGATGCCACAAAGAAGAGGGAGTCAAGCTATTCTCCAAGGCACCTGAAGGCAGGAGAAGAAACAAGGGATGGAAACTAATCAAGGAGAGAGGCAACCTAGAACTAAGGAGAAACTTCCTGACAGTTAGAACAATTAACCAGTGGAACAACCTGCCTCCAGAAGCAGTGAATGCTCCAACCCTGGAAGTTTTTAAGAAGAGACTGCACAGTCATTTGTCCGAAATGGTATAGGGTTTCCTGCCTGAGCAGGGGGTTGGACTAGATGACCTCCAAGGTCCCTTCCAACTTTATTATTATTATTATTATTATTATTATTATTATTATTATTATTATTATTATTATTATTATTATTATTATTATTATTATTATTATTATTAATTATTATTATTATTATAGTATCTGATCCGTTGCAGTTCTTCTATGTTCTTGTCATAAATATTCTTCCTTATCTATCTTTTTGTTGTCTGTCTGTCTTTTTATCTGAAGGTTACGTTTCTGTCCTTAGAGAATGGGCCATTAAACATCTGGTTTAATTCCACCACAATATAATCTATGCATTATGCTTCCATAGATGCATCAAAATAATTTTCCAGGGTGGAACTCCTAACTTTTGAACTGACCTTATGGATGCCTTGTGTGGTGCCTGATCTAAAATAACAATTTCCAGAGAAATAGAGAGATGGATGTTTGCAGCAGATGCCAACTACATGTTGGGATAACCTTTCCAGGGGAAAGGTCCCCAGCAGGAAGTTGTACAGAAGCTGGAGAGGGGAATACAAACCTTAAATAAGTTCAGGATATCTCCCTCACTCAATTTTTTTAGGCTGGGACAGCTTCAGTTGCATTCCTAGAAAGCACCACCTTGGTTTTATAGGTGATTTGTAGCTTAAGAAGAATCTGATCTAGGGTTTTTGTCTCTCTCCCCAATAAAAACGCACTTTCGGTTGAGTGTTTTCTTAATTGCAGTTGTTACAGCCAACATTCCAAGGGATTGTGCTTATAGAGGTGATCCTACATGTAATTACAGGTAGTCCTCGACTTACGACCATAACTGAGCCCCAAATTTCTGTTGCTAAGCGACAGTTGTTAAGTGCGTTTTCCCCTGTTTTATGTTCTTTCTTGCCATAGTGCAGGGGTGTCAAACTCAATTTCATTGAGGGCCGCATCAGCATTGTGGTTGCCCTCGGGGGGCCGGGTGGGTGTGGCCAGGGTGGGTGCGGCCTACTGGGTGGGCGTGGATGGAGTGGGTGTGGCCTGCTGGGTGGGCGTGGATGGAGTGGGTGTGGCCTACTGGGTGGGCATGGCCAGCTCTACATCGTTCGCGTCAAGGGTGCCTGTGGGGGCCCGGGCAGGAGTGGGACAGATCTGAGGGTCTCTGGCAGAAGGGGGTGGGACCGGGGCAAGCGCCAAGGCATGGTCCATTTCTTCATTCCTCACAAAGGGTGACACCTCCCCAGCATGCACCCAGGGGGCGGGGCCGACGCGGCAGGGGCTGGTTCCTCGCTGTTTCCAGACGGCCTTGTGGAGCTAAGACTGAATGCGTCTCAGCATAGATGGCCACCACAAAATTGTACATTGGCTCCCGGCCAGCCTGGGCCAGGGCCAAGGCAGCGGGGGCCGTTCCCTCCCTGTTTCCAGGATGGCTTCGCGGGCAACATGAAACCACTTCGCGGGCCACATCTGGCCCCCGGGCCTTGTGCTTGACATGTCTGCCATAGTGGATAAGTGAATCACTGCACTTGTTAACTTAGTAACACAGTTGTTAAGTGAATATGGCTTGTCAGAAGGTTGCAGAATGTGATTACGCGACCCTAGGACACTGCAACTGTCATAAATATGAGTCAGTTGCCAAGTGTCTGAGCATGGGGATGCTGCAACTGTAGTAAGTAAGTCATAGGTCACTTTTTTTCAGTGGGCCATTGTAATTTTGAACAGTCACTAAACAAACGGTCGTAAGTCAAGGACTACCTGTATGTAGCTCCTTTCCTTCCATGTGGAAAGTCCAGTTTGTGCCAAATTGGAAGAATTGAGACCAGGCTGTCTTTATCTTACAAAATGTTTGAAAGAGTGACCTAGAAATCCCAGAATGTGCCAGCCTGAAAGAAGTTGAGATCAAGTTGATGTCTCGTCCTTGAAAATGAGTTCTGATATTTTCTCGGTAGGAACTGGGAAGTACAGAGAGCATTTTGGGATTCTCTGGACCAAAGTCTTTCTGGTAGCGAAGATGATATTTTTCTGATAAATCCATCAAGTTCCATTTCTACTGATTAGGCAAGTAAAACCATTCAAAACAAATTCTAAAAGAGAATGGATCTGAGCATTTAATTCTGACTGCTGTTTGCAATAGCGGGAACAACAGCGTATAATAACATCCTTGAGAACAGAAGTGTCTGAAAGAAAGGTACAGTGCGCTCCTGGAAGTTGTGTTTAAAAAGCGGTAATTATATTTTTAGAAAGGGGTTACACCAAGAAAAGTCATGCTAAAGAACCCCACATTAGAGAACAGTATTATAAACATGAGCGCATGTAATATGCATTTTTTTAAAAAAAAAAAAAAAATCTTGGGCAACTTATGTTAACAGGTATGCAAATTAAGGGGAGATGTGTATGAAGTGTCCTTATGTTGGAAGATGTTGCAAATGTAAACTGTTAGGAAATTTTCTGTGTATTTAAACACACACACACACAAACACATATTAGACAAACAAACCACCAAACCAGAATGCAGAATTACCAACACTGATAGCAAAACCTGGGATTTTCACTTGATTTTTACTGATGTTTATATTCCTGACATTGACTTCCATCTTTTTCAACCTGTCTATAATAATAATAATAATGATGATGATGAAGTTGGAAGGGACCTTGGAGGTCATCTAGTCCAACCCCCTGCTCAGGCAGGAAACCCTATACCATTTCAGACAAATGGCTGTCCAGTCTCTTCTTAAAAACTTCCAGTCTTGGAGCATTCACCGCTTCTGGAGGCAGGTTGTTCCACTGGTTAATTGTTCTAACTGTCAGGAAGTTTCTCCTTAGTTCCAGGTTGCTTCTCTCCTTGATCTGTTTCCATCTGCTGCTTCTTGTCCTGCCTTCAGGCACCTTGGAGAATAGCTTGACTCCCTCTTCTTTGGGGCAGCCCCTGAGATATTGGAACACGGCTATCATGTCCCCCCTTGTCCTTCTCTTCGTTAAACTAGACATACCCAATTCCAGCAACCGTTCCTTATATGTTTTTGTCTATGCTTCATTGCTTTCGCTTGAAAATGTACACAGGTAACATCTCTTCTCATATCAGCACTCAGCCATTGTACATTGTTGCAGTAGTAATATTATAAAAATATTTTAGAGTTGGAGCTGAAAGAAGAGAGTTTATTTGGCTTAATTTCTAGAATATATATTTTTTTCTCCAGGTGTCTTTTGTTCTATTAGAAGGATTTTTTTAGCATGCTTGGAAATGGTAGCTTTCAATTATTGTTGGGTTGACCACTGAAATTCTAAAAATTTAAATTTTGGTTGCTGGGAAGATGGCAACTTAGAGGCAACATTAGGTGTTGAAACAGCTTTCCCCCACTCAGCAATGGACACCCCTATGGCCTACTTGTTGCTGCTACTTCTATGCCTATGTTTTAAGACAGTGATGGTGAACCTTTTAGAGACCGAGTGCCCAAAAACTGGCCACGCCCCCGCTCCACTCCATGCCCGCGCCCCCGCTCCGCCCCCACCCTGCCTGCCCACAGGGCCACTCACTGCCTCCAGGGCCTGCCGCAGATCGCCCAGCAGCGCCATGGCGGCCACGGCCTCTGCCTGCGCCCCGCAGCATCAACTGCGCAATGGGGTGTGAGGGCAGAGTCTTGTCTACGCTGTCTGGCTGCCATGTCCTTGGCTGCACTGCTCCGCGTGGGCCATGCTCGGGGGCGACTCTCCTCCAGGGGGGCTGCTGGTGAGGAGGGGGTTGCGGGACGAGGCAAGGCTGGGGCAACGGCATGTTTGCCCACAGAGAGGGCTCTGAGTGCTGCCTCTGACACCCGTGCCATAGGTTCGCCACCACTGTTTTAAGAGGATACCATGCCACGAAACAATTTTGTTGTCTATGGGATTCTGGAAAAATGTGGCACTTTTGTTTTTTCCTTGATTTGGGAGAATGATGGACTTGTTTCCTCTCTTCCTCCCTATGCTGTAAAATAGGGGTTGGAAACACCACAACCCTCTCAGAGACATATGGTCTCCTCGGCACTCTGAGATTGTGACGCTGAATTTTAACAATCAAATAGTCAAAGTTGTCATGTGGAAGGAGTGGATTTCATGGGAGGTTTAAAAGTGAAAATGGAAGAAACCTCCTAGATCCCCAAACCAATATAAAGGCCAACATTCACCTGCTCCAGATGGGGTTAGATGGTTTTAACCTTAGCATCGGTTTTAATTGGTGCCCCCATCTTGACTACTGCAATGCCCTCTACGTGGGGCTGGCCTTGAAAAGTATGCAGAAGCTTCAACTGATTCAAAATGCAGTGACCTGCATGGTTTTGTACAAGTCTAGATTTGCACACGTGTGACCTCTGTTGCAGGAGTGGCATGGGCTGCTGATTATCTTTGGGTCCAGTTCAAGCTGCTGGTTGTCGCCTTTACACACAGCACATTATTTGAAGGACTGTCCTTTCCCAGTTACATCTACTCAACTCACAGGAAGGAGAGGCAGGAAATGTTATGGATCCCCTCTCCTTCCTCTGTGAGACGAAGAAGGGCCTTCTCCGTGGTGGCTCCCTCCCTGAGGAATATCATCCCTGCAGAAAAAAGATTGGGCCCCACTTAAGACTCTTTTCAAAAGGCCCTAAAGACATGGTTTTACTAGCAGGCTTGAGGACCCCAAGGTGGTAGGGAACCTATCAAGGGGTTGGTCTGATTACTACTCCAGGGGGCCAGGGGTTTATAATGTTTTGTATTGGGTTTTTACTACTGTAAGCCTCCTGGAGTCACTGTGAGTAAGTTGGGCAGCCATATACATTTTCTTAGTAAATAAATAATGTAATCTTACCCAGCCAAGTTCTCCTAATAGAGTTTTCTAATTTTTCTTTTTTGGAACGGCAGTCATAACTTTTGATGACATTGTCGCTTTTCAAGTGTGTGTGTGGGGGGGGGGGGCTGCTTCCTCAATTCAAACAAATTTTATTCCTAAGAGATCTCTCTCTTACCTTCAAGATTCTCTACAGGGGTAGGCAACCTTGGCTCTTTTATGACTGGTGGACTTCAACTCCCAGAATTCCTGAGCCAGCATAGCTCAGCTTGGAAACCTCTCCCTTTCCCCTCAGCACGGCTGGCTCAGGAATTCTGGGAGTTGAAGTCCACGAGTCATAAAAGAGCCAAGGTTGCCTACCTCTGGCCTAGGCCTAGGCCCCACCGTGACTCGTGGACTTCAACTCCCAGAATTCCTGAGCCAGCCTGGTGCAGCTTGGAAACTCTCCCTTTCCCCTCAGCATGGCTGGCTCAGGAATTCTGGGAGTTGAAGTCCACAAGTCATAAAAGAGCCAAGGTTGCCTACCTCTGCCCTAGGCCTAGGCCCCATCGTGACTCGTGGACTTCAACTCCCAGAATTCCTGAGCCAGCATGGCTAAGCATGGAAACCTCTCCCTTTCCCCTCAGCATGGCTGGCTAAGGAATTCTGGGAGTTGAAGTCCACGAGTCATAAAAGAGCCAAGGTTGCCTACCCCTGCTTCTAGGAGGTCCCGGTGTTTCTGTGGGATTCCTTAACAGTTCAGTGCTAATCTGTACCTTTGATGGAGGTTGTTACCTAAAATAAATACTCAGGCCACTTTTTCAGGACTTCAGGAATGTAGCTCTTCCCTTCCCTCCCCACAATCCATTGGAATTGGGGGCTGGGGGCAAGGGGTAGATAGGAAGAGCAATGGAGAGTCATTTCTTTGACTCCCAAAGGTGCTTTCCAATAGGCAATTGGACTTTCTTGGTTTTTTTCTTTGAAAACATTTTGCTTTCTGAAGAACTGAATGAGAAGTGAAATGTTTTCAAGGAAAATAGCCAAGAAAACCCAGTGGCCTTTTGGAAAAGCACTTTTGGGACAACCATGACCTGGATGATTGAGAATCTCCACAGGCATTTCCTTGGCTCAGTTGCTGAGGAATTGTGGTCACCCCTACTTCTGCCTTCTTCTTCTTCTTATCTGCTAAACTAGGGATCCTCTTATAACACTTGGAATACTGCATCCAGTTTTGGTCACCACAATGTAAAAAAGATGTTGAGACTCTAGAAAGAGTACAGAGAAGAGCAACAAAGAGAATTAGAGGACTGGAGGTTAAAACATATAAGGAACGGCTGCTGGAATTGGGTATGTCTAGTTTAATGAAGAGAAGGACGAGGGGGGACATGATAGCAGTCTTCCAATATCTCAGGGGCTGCCCCAAAGAAGAGGCAGTCAAGCTATTCTCCAAAGCGCCTGAAGGCAGGACGAGAAGCAGTGGATGGAAACTAATCAAAGAGAAAAGCAACTTAGAACTAAGGAGAAACTTCCTGACAGTTAGAACAATTAACCAGTGGAACAACCTGCCTCCAGAAGCGGTGAATGCTCCAACACTGGAAGTTTTAAAAAAGAGACTGGACAGCCATTTGTCCGAAATGGTATAGGGTTTCCTGCCTGAGCAGGGGGTTGGACTAGATGACCTCCAAGGTCCCTTCCAACTTTTTTTTTTATTATTATTATTATTATTATTATTATTATTATTATTATTATTATTATTATTATTATTATTATTATTATTATTATTAACACCTGGTCCTTGTTTAGCATCCACCAATGTCACGTTGAACATCAGAACCTGGCCTTCCAAGTCCAGCAGGCTTGGTGCAACCTGTCTTTTCTACTTTATCTCCCTACAATGCCCTGACCCTGGGGGCAATCACAGCTGGCCACACAATGCCTCCATCGTGAAGGGATTGGCTTCTGCTGTGAGAGAAAAAAAGCCCCCCACCCAAAAAAGAGACAGCCCGTGCAGCTGCAGCAGAAGGAGAACAGAGGTGTGTATGTGTGTGTGTGGGGGGGGGTGAGCATGAATTCCAGAAAACAGCAGGCTTTTTCTTATGCGCAAGTCTTATGCTATAGCCATTAGTCCATAATTAGGTTGTGAGGGTCTTCTCTCTCTCTCCCCCCTTGGTGAAGTTCCTTTTTGTAGATTAAAGAGGGGTTCAGGGGTTGTTGGGGAGAGAAGACGAAGGACTGGGAAGAGTTTAGAGAAACACGGCCCAATCTCCTAAGTCTGGGAACAATGAAGCTGCAGTGGGCAGCTTTGAATCCTGCATATGGTCTTCCTTCGGAAAGAGTTGATTAAGCGAGTCCGGATGAAATTGAAATCCTGTGATTTGACCTTTGTCTGGCCTGGGAGGGCTGCAATTCGCATAACAATTTCCTTTTGTTCTTTGTTTGGCGTTATTAATCCAACATGAGCCTCGAATTAATCAGGGCTAGTGCGTGGTTGCGTTTTCTTCTTTTCTTCACCCTAATTCGCAGCTCCACGGCCTGTGTCTTTTTTAATTAAACCCGACCGATAGCAGGCCAGTGCCCTCTGATTGTGGCACGTACCAACCACAGATTGAGGGATGAAGAGGCTAAATAAGCAGGATGAGATTACTTCAAGGTTTTCGTTTAATTGTTTTCTTCTTCCTTTTAAGTAAAAAAAAAAAAAAACTGGAAGGAACACTGAATTGTTGGCCCAGGGGAATATTTCCTTTATTAAGCCTGTGTTTGTGTTTGTCGGGGTTGGAGAAGGGGGGGGGGGGCAGGCGGATAGTTTCAGTGTGGAGTTTGAGTCCTAACAACATCAGGGTTTATACAATTAACAGCCTCTAGTTGCTGATTCAAACGGTGCCTCCTCCGTCACAGAAGTGCGGTGTTGACGGGACAGGATATCAGAAGGAAGAAAAACAACAACAAACGGCTGGCCGTTTCAACTTTGTTTAGCTACATGGGTTTGTTTGGATTGGGGTTGACATCCTACTCACACATCTATCCTCACAGCCCATCTTTCTGCTGTTGTACGGCTCACTTCTTTGACCGCTAAACTATGGATGGGTTGGATTAGACAAAAAAAAAAAAGCTTGATCAACGATTCACAGAATAATTGTTGGGTGGTTGCCTGTTCACCAGAAGCGGTTCTGCAGGCTGGTATTTGAACAAAGAGGCTCAATGTATCAGCTCCCACCTGGTGGCCAGCTAATTAGTGGAGAGCATGGCCACGTGACTGCATTTGCCTAAACTCTGCAGTGTCAAAGCAAGGGGTGGCTTGCTTATGGCGCTCCATTCATACCAGTGGTTCCAGGGAAGGACCATAACTGAATAAGAATATGCACAGGCCTTATATGCAGATGTTCCCAGATGTAATACCTGCATTTCTAGAACAGACCGAACAGGATCATTGTCTGATCCTGGAAGACAAAAGGACCACAAATGGGTTTTGTTTCTTTAGAATGGAGGTAGGTTTCCTTAGATATGTGAATGGTTTTGTGTTTTTTTTTTTTTTTTGGCGGTTCAACTGGTTTCTTGGTTGTTCAACTCTAGGTGAAGTATTCTGTCATTCGTTTCTGAAACATCAGAAGTTGCTACGTCCAGAATAAGACATAAAAAAGAGAAGAGATGAATCATGTGGGTGACCTGCTTTACAAACATAATGTCTTATGACCATGATGGACAGGCTCTCTTATGGTCATAAGTCAAGGACTAGGTGAAGTGCAACCTTATGCACATGGAACAATTGAGTTTTTTCCCATGGATGGGTATATGCCTTTAAGCGCCACTTTCATTAATACATTCAATATCATTTTCTGGATTGGGGCAGGTACAACCTATATGGGAGTTCCTCTAGATCAGGGGTTCCCAACCGGAGGTGCTCACACCCCTTGGGAGTGCGAGACGATATTCCAGGCGGTACGAAAACCTGGGTTTCCAAAATTATAGTGTATGTGCATAATTCGTTGCCGTTATTTCGAACTTTTGTAAGGGGTGCGAGAATATATCAGAAGTGTTCTAGGGGTGTGGGTTATAGAAAAGGTTGGGAATTGCTGCTCTAGATCATTTGTTCACTCGCTCACATCAATATAAATGTATGACATGATAAAACATCTGCAAAGAATCTTCGTTTTATTGCATTTGTACTTCAATGTTTCAATGAAAGCTTAAGACAGTGGGCACTGCTTGATTTCACCCTCACCACAGCAATTGTGAGATAGATCAAGCTGAGACAGACTGGCCAAATGTCATGTAGTGAACCCCATGCTTGAGTAGGAAACAGAGATGGATTTCTAAGATCTAAATCCAACACTTGGTAGCTGCTAGATTATATTTATTAGAATCACAGTAGATATACAGTATCTGTATCAAGACTTTGTGGCATATAAACATATATGAGATTACGCTAAAATGCATGAAAGAGAGAGACATTTTAAAGTCAACGTGAATCGGGATCTTGGCACATGTCATTGGAAGTTATATGTCATTATACACAAATTTGATTTTTTTCTCAAATCTTTATCCGGCCTATCCTCCAAGATAAAACCTCCCCTGAAATGAGATGGACACCTAGAGATTTTATGGCTGTGGTCATGTTAATTTCTTGGCAAAATTAAGGAAGTGCTTTGCTATGTCTACCCTTAAGATTTATTTTTGACATCCCATCTATAATAATGTACAATTAAGCGAATCACTTGTAGTCATTAAGCAAAGCACTGTGGATTGTTAAGCAGGATGTCATGTGACTTATGTTTTGTGACTTTTTGCCGGCTTCTCCATAGACTTTGCTTGTCGGAAGCCAACTGTGAAGGTCACAAATGGCAATCATGTGATTGTGCGATGCTGCAGTTGTCGTAAATAGAGCATGTATTTTTTTTTCCTATTTGTACTGTCTTTCACACTTACGGCTGTTTTTTTCTTTTTCTTATTTACGTATCATTTGACGTTTATCTTTTATTTCTGTGATAATCTGTAATTAAAGTCATATATGAAAAAAAGTAAATGCACTCTGATTTCCAAGCACCTGAATCACATTCATATGTTTGAAGGAGAGCATCAGGGGCTGCGGCTTTGAGGACTGGTTGTAAATCTCCTTTTTTCAGTGTTGTTGTAACTTTGAACAATCGCTGAATGAGTGGTCAGTAAATGAGGACCATCTATATAAGAACGGTCCTTTAATCTAACATTTTGCATCACTCATTAGTCAATTGGTGATATCAAGAAAAGTCATCAGCCTGGATTAAAAGACTGGGCTCCCATTGTGCTTTTGAACATCTGGAATTTAAAAGCTCTTGCCTGCTATAATAAAGGTAGCAAACATTCATTTAAAATAGGTTTCCACCGACAGCCTGATTCACCATTCCTTTAGTCCAGCTGTCTTTTCAACATATCTACACTGGCAACCCTCACCACACTGGATAATTCTATATTTCACAATTTAAATGCCTTGTCTGTCAAAGAAACTTCCTTTTGTGGTGCTGTCTGCTTTTCAATAAATAAGTATAGAAATACAGGACTGACTCATTTCAATCTGTTTAATGACTGGGTACCTGCTCTGTTATCCTTTCCTAAATTTTTGATAATCTTCATTCCCTTCCATGGATGTAGACATGGAATATCTGTACCCTTGATAATAACATTTTTTTCCTAATATCTGATTATATAGGTTTGTATAACTGGTGCCCTGAGTGATGTAAGGAAATTTAAATTGGTATTTTGTGATGTGAAACTGCTGTGTAATTTTCTACATGGTCCAATACTCATGGGAGTCTTGTGAGTAAGATGTCAGATGTATCTTCAGCCACAGAAACTCACTGAATGACTATGAACCATATGCATAAAACAAACCCACCATTTTGCAAGTATCCACTTTACGTTACAGTCTCTATAATCGGGAGTCTATAGTTTATGAGTCCCATTTCCACCACTGCTAATCTCAGCAATCTGAACAAAAAACATCCTCATGCTCAGTGGCTAAGGCACCAGGCTAGAAAGCAGGAGACGGTGAGTTCTAGTCCCGCCTCAGTCATGAAACCCAGCTGGGTGATTTTGGGCCAATCACCAGGAGACAATGAGTTCTAGTCCAGACTTAGCCATGAAAAATCACTTGGGTGACTTTGGGACAGTCACTCTCTTTCAGCCCAACCCACCACACAGAGCTGTTGTTGTGGGGAAAATAGGAGGAAGATGCGTTGCATATGTTCGCTGCCTTGAGTTATTTGCAAAACTAATGAAGGTGGAATACAAACAAACAAACAAACAAACTGATAGCAAAAAAAAAAAAATCCATTCAGTGGGACTACCGTAATTCACACTTTGTTGCAACTTTTTGGCCATGTCAAGTAGTTCTCCATACCATTTACAAATCACATATTCAGCTGGGGCACATGAAGAATTAATCCAGACACTGTATGGCCTGTCTTCCTCAAGTCAAGAGGGATCATGTGTGTGTGTGTGTTTGTGTGTGTGAGAGAGAGAAAGAAAGGGAGGGAGGTGGGAGGGAGGAGAGAGAGAGAGAGAGAGAGAGAGAGAGAGAGAGAGAGAGAGAGAGAGAGAGAGAGAGAGAGAGAGATCGTTACTCCTTTGTGTTGCTTCTCCCTCATTCAGGCACAAACTCACTTCGCAAACATGAGGGAGAGAAGACCATCGGAGGTCCTTCACTCTTTTGGAGTCTCCTGTTTTTGACATGATGTCTGTCATTCAGATTCCAGCCACCCTGTCCTCCTTTTCCTTACTCAAGACACCTCTGTGCCACACAAGGGAACATTATAGGTCAATCATCTGCAAGGTCAACATCCTTAGGCCTAACCATTGGAGAAAACACAGTCTCCTGTGTCTCCTTGACTAGCTGTCTGCCATAGAGTTTCTCCACCCTTCTCTGCACATTTATGTATTTATCGTTGTCCACGCTGCTTCAGGAATCACAAAGGCACCTGTGATTAAGACCTTTGTAATCATCCTTCTCTCCTCTCCCCACCTCCCCCCAAGCCTTCCATTGTATTGCCTTGTAAATAACTTTTTTGGGGGGGCCTGTTTCATTCTAAGCTCCAACTGGCTTTGGCGCAAGTACTTTTTTCTTTTTCTTCTTCTTCTTCTTTTTTTTTTTTTTTTAAATAAAAAAATCCCCACTACTCTGTATATACAGTGTATTAGCGCAATGGAGATCATTATGTGGTCTGTATTTGAGTCATTTTTATTTAAGATGCCAAACAATAAGCTGTTGATTGGAAGAACAAGAGGCGAACAATAATGTTCTGTGTCACATAATACACCACCATTTTCCAGCTTTGCTTTAGAAGGGCCCTCTTTATTGTTTTTGTATAAAAATGGTTCTTAGGAGGAGGAATATTTTGCTGAGGTATGTCATTATTTTGCAAATTTCTATTATCTCATCATGTTGTCTTCATTGTAAATTGCAGCTAATTAGGAACCTAGTTAGAGCCCCAGCTTTGAGGCTGGCTTTTTGTGAAACGAGAGCCCACCGATTACCGCACTACAAGAGAGGAAGGGAGAGAAAGAGGAGATTAATCTTGTTACCTAGGCGACTCTCGGTTCCATCTGCGAGGAACAATACATTTTTGTTTCCTTGGCTCAGTTCAGATCTGTTTTGTTTAGGGGAGAGAGGGAGGGGGGGAAGGAGGAAGAGAGAGAGAAAGCCTAGCCCCATAACAATGTGGAATTCTGTCTCGTCCCCAGCTTACTGGCCTCAATTCCTCTAAAGTTTGGGATCTCCAAGGAGGGGAAAGATGAAAGAGATAAGCCCAAAAGTTGTCAAAGGTCATGACCTTGACATACAAAGCCATCAGTTTTCCTTCTAAATCCCCAATTCCCTCCAAAGCACTTAATGAAAATAATATACTCTGCTTCTCAACACCCCTGTAGTCTCGATTAAGCCGGAGATGGCGAATTTTCAAGAATTGGTGGAAAACTTGGGATGGGAACGTTCAGGAGATGGGAAGCCCCGGCAGGTAATTCTGAACTTTTCCTCTCTTCCAATTCTCATTTTTTTTTTTCCTTCACCCTTTTTGGCTCGCAAAGTGGAAAATGGGACCAGAGTACACGCGGATGTGTAGTCTTTGATCCCTCCATCTGTTGAGTGCAGTCATAAACCCTAGTGAGACCGCACCTGGAATACTGCAACCAATTTTTATCAATATACTATAAAAAAGATGTTGAGATCTTGGAAAAATTTCCGAGAAGAGCAACTAAGACGATCCAAGGCCTGGAGACTAAAACATGTGAAGAACGGCTGCAGGACTTGGGTTTGGCTAGTCTAAAGAAAAGAAGAAATAGGGGCGACATGATTGCAGTATTCCAGTATTTGAGGGGCTGCCACAAAGAAGAGAGGGTCAACTTATTCTCCAAAGCACCGGAGGGCAGGACAAGAAACAATGGTTGGAAACTGAGCAAAGAGAGAAGCAACCTGGAATTAAGGAGAAACTTCCTAACAGTGAAGACAATTAACCAGTGAAACAGCTTGCCTTCAGAAATCGTGGGCGCTCCATCACAGGAGGTTTTTAAGAAGAGACTGGACAGTCACTTGTCTGAGATGGTATAGGTTCTCCTGCTTGAGCAGGGGCCTGGACCAGAAGACCTCCAGGATTCCTTCCAGCTCTGTTCTGTTCTGTTCTGTTTAGTCAATGGTCAAAGATTTCTTCTCATACGTCAAAGTTCTGAAATGTTCCAATGGACTATTGCACTCTTCTTTATGAAGCTTTCCTTGGAGAAAGAGAGAAGTGTCTAATAATCAAACACAATGTCCCTTAACTGAAAAATGTGGAAAGGCTTGTGAAGTCCCTAGTGAATTTACTAAAGCTCTCATTCTTCCATTAATGGCTTCTCTAGGTGCCTCTGTGATTGTGAACAATGCTCCTTTCTTGCATACATTGAGCAAATGCCATGATAGCAATTAAAAACCTAGGAAAGACTGAAATTCTCTGGCTTCAGATTAGGTGTGTGAGTAGCAAACTGATCCTATCAGAGAAAAACCACGGGAATGATCTTCTGGCTTTCTGTTTTCTCTACTATCAGAACCCAATAAATATTGCAAGGCGTAATTGAGCCTGGAAAAGGATAAAATTGGTGTGACCATTTTAGAATTCAGAGACGTGTTTGTGGGGACTAGCCTAAATGCTGCTCCAAAGGTGCTTTTCCAAAAAAAGCAAATGGACTTTGTTTCACTTCTCATCCAAGAGGTTTCTTCAGAATTTCTCCAGGAAAAAAAACCACTTGCCTTTTGGAAAAGCATCTTTGGGACAACAATGACCTGGGTGATTGAGAATGTCCATAGACATTTAGCCTAAATTCTGTTGTTTTGTATCTCTTCTCCACCTCCATCCCACCAGCCAAACAACCAAAAATCTATCTACTGGATTGAATCACAATACTCGACTAATAAAGCTATTGGACTATGGTGGTTTAAATCAGGGGTCCCCAACCCCCGGTCCGTGGACTGGTACCAGGCCTCAGCATACCAGCAACCGGGCCGCACAAACAAGCAAAGCCCCATCTGTGAGATGCAGGCAGCACACAAAACCACGCCCCCCTCCGGTCCGTGGAAAAACCTCTCACCATGTAACCGGTCAATGGTGCCCAAAAGGTTGGGGATCTTTGCTTTAGATGCTGGACTGAAATGGTGTAGATCCAGGTTCAAACCCCCCCCCTCCATTATTTATAAAGTTCAGTGGGGAGGAGTTATTCTGTCCTAGTCCAGCCTTTTTGTTGTTGTTGTTAATTGCGAAGTCGTGTCCGACCCATTGCGACCCCATGGACAACATTCCTCCAGGTCTTCCTGTCCTCTACCATCTTCTGGAGTCCGTTTAAGTTCACGCCTACTGCTTCAGTGACTCCATCCAGCCACCTCATTGTCTGTCGTCCCCTTCTTCTCTTGCCCTCAATCTTTCCCAGCATGAGGCTCTTCTTCAGGGAGTCCTTCCTTCTCATTAGGTGGCCAAAGTATTTGAGTTTCAACTTCAGGATCTGGCCTTCTAAAGAGCAGTCGGGGTTGATCTCTTCTAGGTTTCCCCACATATGGCACCTTGAAGTCCTGCGGAAAAACGAGTGATAAAAATGGAGTAAACAAATCACATCTAGCAGCCTGGATCTCATAAGGGCTGTTGATCATGCATGAGAGCTGAAGTGAGATGTGTTTCCTCTTTGTAGAAAGGCATTTCATGTTGCATCTCCTCTTTTTCTTCTTCTGAGAGAAATGCACTTGATCGAACTGAAGCTGTAGAAATTAAAAAAAGCAATTTCAAAGTTTCAGCTTTGATGTTACTATCGCCTTTAAAGTGTTCTGTAATTAAGAGTTAGGGAAAAGGGTTGGCCATCTATTAAGTATTTTTAGAATCAATACTCGCAAGGCATTCAAACCAGTCAGTCCTAGAAGAGATCAACCCCGACTGCTCTTTAGAAGGCCAGATCCTGAAGTTGAAACTCAAGTACTTTGGCCACCTAAGGAGAAGGAAGGACTCCCTGGAGAAGAGCCTAATGCTGGGAAAGATTAAGGGCAAGAGAAGAAGGGGACGACAGAGAATGAGGGGGCTGGATGGAGTCACTGAAGCAGTAGGTGTGAACTTAAATGGACTCTAGAAGATGGTAGAGGACAGGAAGACCTGGAGGAACGTTGTCCATGGGGTCGCGATGGGTCGGACACAACTTCGCAATTAACAACAACAACGTAGAGCTTAAGATCGGCCTGTGTTATTAGAACTCTCTGAGCTAAGTTTTTGGGTAGCAAACTTTTTTTTGAGATCATGAAGTTAGAAGAAGTAGAGAAATGTGATTTATTGGTTAGCAAAAATTGTACGTATCTTGTTTTTATGGTGGATCCCATCATCAGGGAACTTTTAGGCATAAGCCCAAAACCTTGGAAGAATAAACTTTTGGTCCCGGTGACCGACTCAGCTTGGATCCTTGATCATTTCTCATTTAAATAGGCTATTCTAGCAAAGAAAGGTGGGGAGGAAACCCTCCATCAGTTTTCAGGGTAAAGAAATTGGGTGGATGGTTGTTCGGAATTTCTCCAGGAATTTCTCCAACAATTTCTGGTTTGAGGATTTCCCCCGTTTAGCATTTGCATTAGCATCGCTCCAGAAAAAGTTCATGGGAAAATTTCTTTCTCAATATCGCTCCTTGGGATTTAATAGAGACTATAGACTGGTGGAGGTGGGATTGTACAGTAATGCACAATCTTTTGGGCACCAGGGACCGGTTCCATGGAGAAAGATTTTTCCACGGACTGGAGAGTGCATGGTTTCGTGTGCTGCCTGCATCCCGCGGATGGGGCTTTGGTTGTTTATGTGGCCCGGTTGCTGGCATGCTGCGGCCCAGTGCTGGTCCACGGACTGGGGGTTGGGGACCCCTGCAGTAATGGATAGGCTGCTTCCAGACCCTTCTTGGCCATCTTGTAACTGACACTATATTCCAGCCATGAGAATCTCTCCAAAATTCTTTAAAATAAATTAAGGAAGCATATCATCATTCATTAGAATGAATGTGAAATTGAAAGGAAAAAAAAAGACATTTTTGTCAGAGCAAAATTCTCAAGATAGCTTATAATAAAGTTATGTTGTCACGTAACATCCCAAACAATTTGTGGGCAGTCATCCACTTACGACCCCAATTGAGCCCAACATTTCTATTGATGAGTAAAACAATTGTTCAGTGAGTTTTGCTCCATTTTGTGACCTTTCTTGCCACAGTTGTTAAGTGAATCAGTGCAGCTGTTTACTTAATAACACAGTTATAAAGTGAATCTGCCTTCCCCCATTGACTTTGCTTGTCAGAAGGTCGCCAAAGGGGATCACGTGACTTTGGGACGCCACAACCCTCATAAATACATGCCACGTGCTAAGTGGCCAAATTTTGATCGTGTGACCATGGGGATGCTTTCACGGTCGTAAGTGTAGAAAAATTGTCATCTCACTTTTTTCAGTGCCGTTGTAACTTCGTACAGGTGGACTGCAACCAACTGTGCAGCATCAGCAACTGGTCAAAAAAGTTAGTCAACAGGTGTTCCACAACTGGGACAGAATTAAACTTTATCCACGCCAGCTTCTTACTCTTGAGAATCTTTACCTGCTGATCTATTTTCCCATCCCTTCAAGCATCTATGTCAGGGGTAGGCAACCTCGGCTCCTTTATGACTAATGGATTTCAACTCCCAGAATTCCTGAGTCAGCTATGCTATGCTGACTCAGGAATTCTGGGAGTTGAAGTCCATGAGTCATAAAAGAGCCGAGGTTGCCTACCCCTGATCTATGTGGTCTCAGCACACAACCTATATTCAACAGTGGCCTGGCTGTCAGAGTGATTACACCTAAACACAGGATGAAAATTGCTGATGCCTGTTCTTATTCCGGTCCACAAAGTTATCACATGGTCTCTTACCTTAAAAATAGTATGGATTTGAAGTGTTTCCAAACAAATGGTGATGATACGAAAAAGCAAATGCCAAGCACCCTTTAATTTTATTCTTACTGCCCAGGAGGGTAGATAATACTGAACGTTTGTTCTCTCCATCTCTCTCTCTCTCTAACACCACTCGAAAGGATTTCATCCTTACATGCTGATTTGCACATACACTGGTATTCACAAAGCCAACTACTATTAACTAGTGAGCAAATGCAGACACCGAGACACCTGTGTGCCAAATACTCACCAGCTGTGTATTGTAATCCTTCTGTAGACCGAAACACACGTCAGCTGTTAGGTAAATAGAAGTTAGTCAAACTCATACAGCATAATACAGTATATTCCACACCCCACCCTTGCGCTACTGTCTACTCTGTTCCTGTCCATTATTCCGTCTCCTTTTCTTCAGTCCCTTTTGATCTTTCCATTCTTGTGTGAACATGCACATTGCTAGCGTTTCACGTCTCCTGTGCCAGTGGCCGTGAATTGGAATATTAATCCCTGAGAGCATTAGTTTAAGGCTTAGTTTAGGTGTTATTTCTGTCAATGGAACCAACCTTTCGATGTTGAGAATCTCCATCTTTGTAGTTAGGCAGAGTTTGTGATGGGGATTAAATGATACAGAATAAGAGTGTTGGAAGGGACCCTGGAGGCCTTCTAGTCTAACCCTCTCCTCAAGCAGGAGATCCTATACCTGTGATGGTGAACCTTTTAGAGATCGAGTGCCCAAAAACCGGTCCCGCCCCGTCCCTCGCCTGCCTCGCCTGCCCACAGGGCCACCCACCACCTCCATGGCCTACTGCACATCACCCAGGCAGCCCAGCAGCACCATGGCAGCCACACCCTCCCCCGTGCCCTGCAGCATCATCTGGGTGCAACGGGGCGCAAGGGCGGAGTCTTGTCCCTGCTGCCCGGCTGCCATGTCCTTGGCTGCACTGCTCCGCGTGGGCCACGCTCGGGGATGACTCTCCTCCGGGGGGACTTCTGGTGAGGAGGAGGCCACAGGGGATGGTGGGGATGGGGCGACAGCACGTGGGTCCACAGAGAGATCTCTGAGTGCCGCCTCTGGCACGCGTGCCATACATTCGTCACCACTGTCCTATACCTTTCTGGATAAATGTCTTTCCAATCCCTTCTTAAATATTTGACTCATGTTTATGACGGTTGCAGTGTCCCAGGGTCACATAATCACCTTTTGCAACTTTTTGACAAGCAAAGTCAATGGGGAAGCCAGATTCACTTAACCACCATGTTACCAACTTAACAACTGCAGTGATTCACTTAACAACTGCGACAAGAAAGGTAGTATAATCACTGGGTCAAACTTTACTTAACAACTGTCTTGTTTAGCAATGGAAATTTTGGGCTCAGTTGAGATCATAAGTCAAGGACTCTCTGTAGATGACACAGGAACGCTTAATTCCTTTAAACTAAACCTACAACTATATAAATGTTCTAAAATAAATAAATAAAATACAGAAGTACAAAATTGCCCAATGTATCTACTACTTTTTAAACGACGTATATTTCAGCACTCTGCTCCAGGTGTCCACATCTATTTCCTGGACCAAAGAGGTCTTATTTTGGCCCCTCAGGTCTACCGCTGCCCTTAACATTAGTTGGAGAAAGAGTTTTTCAACAGTCTGACTCTGCCTTTGGCCAGCAAAGTCCATAACATGCCTGATCTAACACTGATTTAACATAAGTCTACTGCCTTCAACTTCTCGGCATCCAGAAGAAAGATGATTAAGACTTTAAAACTAGAGAAGGCTTGATTCTCAGCGTTGTTGACAGCTTTGAGGAGCACTGGGCCCAGCTGACATCGCACTTGTCTTGACGATAGAGCTGTCACTGTGGATCAGGGATGAAAGCAGGAAAGACCTTGAAACATTTTGGGGAGGGTTTTTTTTCTCGATGGGACGCCTTGTGCAAGGAAACCTGGACTTCACAGTTAAATTCCCTTGCATGAAAATAACTTGTTGTCCATTTTCTTTAGTGTGGCTTGAAGCGTGTAACTTTTGATCAGACAATGAAAGAAACAGCGTACATCCTATTGATTGCAGTGAAGTTATATTCTTAGACAGAAGAAGGGCCACCAAATTCCACGGGTTTTCTTCTGATAGTTTAGTTAAAATCCATTAATAATTTATTTCTTTTATTTCTTTATTAATTCAACTTATTTGCCACTCATCTCATTTCAAAGCAATTGAGCAGTTACAGCATAACAATAATAATAGTAATAATAGTAGTAATAATAATAATAATTATTATTATTATTATATTATTATTATTATTATTATTATTATTATTATTATTATTATTATTATTATATTATTATTATTATTATTATTATTATTATTATTATTACTACTGTGGCAAAAGCAAGCAAGGGTAGTACCAATAGTAATAGGTGCCTTGGGTGCAATCCCAAAACAACTGGAGCACCACTTGAACACCATTGGCATTGACAAATTCACCATTAGTCAATTGCAAAAAGCGGCCTTACTAGGAACTGCTTCCATCCTGCGACGAGATCTGTAATACCATCAAACACCCACATCTGCCTATCCCAGGTCCTTGGTAAGGACTCGATAGGTAGACAAAAATGCCAAATCCGGTCTGAACATCTGGCTGACTGTGCGATTATTATTATTATTATTATTAGTAGTAGTAGTAGTAGAAGTAGTAGTAGTAATAGTAATAATAGTAATAAATGTTTGGGACTCTGTTTTGGATATGCTTTCTCCGGGCTGCCATACCTCCCAGATGAAAAGATTAATTTATTTTTTATTTAATAAATTTATATGCCACCCCTCTCACTGCTAAGGCAACTTATTAATAGTGCTTGGTTTGGAGATTTTGGGCAAGATTTGATTAGAACGAAGTCACTTTGTGATCAAGGACATTCAATGTACTATAATTCTAGATTACACTCATCTTGATTAAATTCTGTTTAATAATGTAGGTTAACTTTTTGTGCGTGCATAGAGTTTCTATGTGCATGAGTCCAGGAATTATAGTAATTAAAGGGTTAAAGGGTAATATTCTAATCTGTGTTATGATGCATCTTTAGAATTCATGTTGACTTTTCCTTCATTCCTTCCCTAGTCATCTCAAGACTATTACAATATTCTCTACATAAACCTTCCTTGAAGACCTGTTGGTTTTGTGTGGTTTTCTGGATGCAAATCTCTTTGTTATTTCATTTTATTTCACTAGGATTTTTTTTTATAAAGTGCTCAGAGTCATTGGGAATCAGGTGTTTTTACATTTATGTAAATAAATACATTTATTATGCATGCAGCCATAGGCTGTAGCTCAACATTTACATAGAATGAGATACCAAATTACTCAGTCAATCTCTATCACATTGAGACGGAAGATTCACCAGCGAAGGATGGGAATCCCTATCAAAATCATTCTATGTAAGTTTTCAGATAGTTGGCTTGTGACTTGCTGAGTGGGAAGGAGAGAAAGACCCCGTCTGATGATAGGAGGTATAATTTTAGGATGTTTTAAAAAAATCCTTTTCAAATGAATGTCAGACCAGGAAGGCAGATAATAAGGCAGGCCTTGGGAACTGGGTAGCAATTCCACTGTGGATTTTGCTAAGAGCACATTTAAGATTTTGCTAAAATGGATCTATGGCATTTTTTAAAAAAAAAAAAAACCACCTGACTAGTTCTTAAAATGTGTTTTGAGGTTGAGTTGTTAACTCCATCTTTCGTTTCACATAATATGAGTTCCTATACCAATAGTTGCTTAGATTTCTCTACAATGGCCGTTTCTCCTTTTGTGGGGATTCCTGGAATTATGCTGCAATGATGCAATACAAATAATCCTCGACTTACGGCTGCAACTGAGCCAAAAATTTCTGTTGCTAAGCCAGACAATTTGAGTTTTGTGAGTTTTGCCCCCATTTTAGGACCTTTCTTGCCACAGTTGTTAAGTGAATCCCCGAAGCTGTGAAGTTAGTAATATGGTTTTGAAGTGAATCTGACTTCCCCAATAACTTTGTTTGTCTGTTCTGAGCCCCCCAAAATGTTGAGACTCTCTAGGAAGAGTGCAGAGAAGAGCAACAAAGATGATTAGGGGACTGGGGGCTAAAACATATGAAGAACGGTTGAGGGAACTGGGTATGTCTAGTCTAACAAAGAAGAAGCCTTGGGGTGACATGATTACAGTCTTCTAATATTCAAGGGGCTATCACAGAGAAGAAGGGCAGGACAAGACATAATGGGTAGAAGATCATTAAAGAGAAATCCAACCTAGAATTAAAGAAAACTTTCCTGTCAGTGAGAACCAGTGGTAGGATTCAGCCAGTTTGTACCAGTTCAGCAGAACTGGTAGCTAATTTTTTGTTGACTTCAGTGAAATGGCTGAAGCCCTAGCTCTTTTACACAAGGTCCGGAATGGACCACCAGAATTGCATGGACACCACTTCTGGAAGTCTGTTATGGGCCTCAGAGGCTCAATGGAGGCCTCCCAGGCCCAGAACAGACCACCGTTAGTGCGAGATCACCGCTTCCGGAAGTCCGTTCTGGGCCTTGGAGGCCCAGGCCCAGAATGGACTTCTGGAAGTGGCGTCCACGCAGAGAACCAGTTGTTCACGTATTTGAATTCCCACAACTGGTGAGAACAATTAATCAGTGGATCAGCTTGCCTGCAGAAGTTGTGTGTGCTCCATTACTGGAGGTTTTTTTAGGAAGAGATTGGACAGCCATTTGTCCAGAAGTGTATAGCATCTTCTGCTTGAGCAGGGGGTTGGACTAGAAGACCTCCAAGGTCCTTTCCAATTCTGTTATTCTGTGAAAATTAGCTTGTTATAATTGGCAGTCCCTACATTCTCTGAAATCTGGTGAATAGAGGGCTTGATGTGTCCCAATGAATTCTACACTTGCCATACATTTAATTGATTCCCTCTGTTTTCAAGACAGCCTATATGGGAATCTCTCAGTGTGTAGAATAAACTGAGAAAGAAAAGGACTGGGTGTTATGTTATGTGAGAAAGAGAGAGAGCTTGACAAATAAACGGGACAATAAATGAATGGACAGATACAAGAAGGCATAGCCCACATCTGCTTAATGGACAGATAAAGAGGCTTGGACTGTAAAGAAGACAGAGGAAGATCTGTACTTTTAGACCTTCAACATTCTGTTAATGTAGCCTTACAATAAAATAGAATGTTTCAGGTCTGGTCTATCTGGGAAGGCTGACACTTTCACCAAGAAAACTACACGAATCAGGGGAATTTAACATCTAGCTCTCCGTATTTTCATCCCAGGACTCTAACATCATATATGCAAAGGTACTTAGATTATATGTCCAGTGACACGCCAAAGTCTAGGCACCGTTGATCAAATTATATCTTTCAAAGAATCATTGAGTGAACAGAATACACTTATGGATTGATTGAAAAATATAATTTGACCGGAGTATCTACATGTTTGAATCTGACTCTTTACACACACATTGATGCACATAAATAAATTGCAAAATTGGAAGGGCTGTAAACATTTGAAATTTAGCACATAGTAGTCTGGTTAAGCATGAAATAGATTAATTTCATTAATATATTAAGATTAATCTATTAATGAATATATATATGAAATTAATATGCAGCCATCTATTATGTTAGAGTAAATGTCTTGCAAAAAAGCATTTATTTGTAACAATGTTCAAATGCCATTTACCAGGAAACAATATGGAAATGGAATTAAATAAAATTAAGATTGAAGGAAAATGAGCATCTGAGCGAAATTGGAATGGATAGATACGTTCGTGCCTACTTAAAACTGAGATGATTTGATCATATGTTAATATATATTGCCAGCATTTTGTTCTGCTTTCCACTCCAACAAGGTAACTGAAGATAATGCAAATCTCAACTTGATATTATTGTCAGCATGTGATAAACAGTTTGCCGTTGATTAGCATGGCTTCATTTTCCAGTCTCAGAGAAAAACATAGGTTACTACCTAAAAAGAAAAAGAATGGAGAATTTTGTTTTTTAAAAAAAAAACAGAGTTGGAAGGGACCTTGGAGGTCTTCTAGTCCAACACCTTTCCTCAGGTTGGAAAACATACAATTTCAGACAAATGATAGTCCAATCTCTTCTTTAAAATCTCCAGTGATGGAGCACCCACAGCTTCTGGAGGAAAGTTGTTCTACTAATTAATTCTTCTCACAATTAAAAAGTGAGATGATTAATCAATTACAAAAGTGAGGTCCAAGGTACCTGCAGAATGTGGCAAAATAGTCAAGATGGTGTGTTTTTACTCACATAAAAAGCAGGTAGAAATTCACAGGTTGCTGTGATTTTGACCATACTTTGCAGATACAGTACCTCTGGAAATAAGACTGTGTAAATCAGATACATTCTGATGAGGGGTATTAATCTGATTTGGAAAATGGAACTGATTTGCAAAGTTATTTGCTTTAGATTCTCAGCTGAGTCATTGAATTGAGTTAGTCCATTTGGGTACTCGTCGATTTGCAACCATTTGTTTAGCCCAGTGGTTCTCAACCTGTGGGTCGGGACCCCATTTGGGGTCGATCGACCATTTCACAGGGGTCGCCAAGCAAGGCTGTCCGCCATTTTTTTTGTCCGCCATTTTTTCCTCCCTTTTCCGGCGGGTGCCTTACCTCCCTTGGGCTGGGCCAGCTGGTGGTCGGCCTGCTCTGTCTCTGCCACTTGCCAGCTACGCCTCGGCTGGCGCAGGGGGCGGAACCACGCATGCACGGCGCTCCCGGGCAGGGAAAGTCCTCAACTTATGACCGGTTGGGTAGATGACCTCCAAGGTCCCTTCCAACTTGATGATGATGATGATGATGATGATGATGATGATGATGATGATGATGATGATGATGATGTAATTTCAGGATATTCAGCCTGACATTCTGAAACAGAAGTATCAGTGGAGGGCAGTCAAAACTGTTGACCTTTTTTGTAATTGCAGTTGTTTATTTGATTTCTATAGCTGGCCATCTCAACAGGTGACTCTGAGTGTCGTACATCATAAGATTTGCACGACTAAAGCTGAACTAAGCTCCTTTTTTATGTACCTCAAACCATGCAAATGGCCACCATCTTGAGTTTTTTTTTACACTTCCCTTCTCTGTCGACCCCTCCCCCCTCTGTGCACTGATTTCAGAGTTTCATATAGAAATTCCTTTTGATTTGGAGATGTGAGAATGTAAAACCAAACATCTTAAGCAGATACTTGCAGATGGTTATCACAAGGGGAAAAAGAGATCGATAGAACAAATAACAAATGAGAGTGGACAATGTTTACCAAGAAAACTGAGTGAGGTTTTAACTCCATGCACGTAATAAATGTTAATTCTTGCTTTCCCCAACCCCAAATGATTAGAGATAGAACTATTAACAATGTGCAGTTTTAGCTTTTGGTCAAGGATAAATCAGATTTATCAGACCTTTATTGGCTGAGTTTCATAGCTAGCATATGATGTAGGTATTGGTGGATTGCACACTGAAAATGATTTGAAATAAGCTAAGTCTCAAACCATCTGTGACATTATTAAACTCTTTGAAGGATCTAAAGAAGTTGATGAACTGAAAACGGCCGTTAGATCCCCTCAGAGAATGTCATATTCAGTGATACGATTGTAACAACCCATCCCCAAAGTCTCTCAATTACTGATTTGATAAAACTAAAATGACTAGGGGCTTTTCATTGGAAAACACAGTTGCTTTGAGCAGGCTGGAGAGGTTTAAAAGTCCATCTTTTTATCTGTATGTGTATGTGTGCATTCATAAGCACACAAGTCTGTTTTCTTTAGGAAATATAGATCTCTTTGTGGTCCAATTCTTCTAGACATTTTGTCCATCAGACTACGAGCAATAGCATGACAGCATGTCCCTTTGGATCTGAAACAAACAAACACACACAAATGGCTTTTGATCTTTCAGGTCTTTCCATATTTGTAATTTGTTTGAAAGCTTCCTCTTTATTTTTATTGACTAACCTCGATGGATTTGTGTACATTCTCCACAAAAATGAACCCAGCTACATCTTGCCAATTCATTGTATCTGATAAAACCCCTCTAGCTACAGGTGAAA
>NW_015388342.1:34300-61082 GCF_001527695.2 Protobothrops mucrosquamatus | reverse complement strand
GCGCTTCAAGGTGCTGACCATCATCTTTAAGGCGCTCCATGGCATCGGACCGGGATATCTTCGAGACCGCCTTCTGCCGCAGATTACCTCCCATCGGCCTGTACGCTCCCACAGGGTGGGTCTCCTCAGGGTGCCGTCGGCCAGACAGTGCCGGCTGGCGACCCCAAGGGGGAGGGCCTTCTCTGTGGGAGCTCCCACCGTCTGGAATGAACTACCCCCAGAGATCAGGGTGATCCCTGATCTCCCTTCCTTCCGCCGTGCCCTTAAGACATGGTTATTCCAACTTGCAGGACTGGCCTAGGGGAAAAAATTTTTAATGGGGGTTTTAAAGTAATTTTTAACGACTAGACCAATTATTAATATTTGTTTTTAATTATGTTTTTAATTTGTAGTTTTTTGGTAGTAGCATTTTATCTGGTTGTTAGCCGCCCTGAGTCCGCAAGGAGAAGGGCGGGATATAAATTAAATAAATAAATAAATAAATAAATAAACATCTTCATCCAGCCCTCAGTATTAGGATTTAAAGATCTGATGTAGGAGATGACCAGGCTGAGCCTGAGGGAGGAGTCAAACATGTCATCAGTCTGGAGTCCCTTCGTTCCCCCAAGAGATCTAAGTCCAGCCAACCTTGAATCCCATTGACTCTTATCTACTGCCAATTTTTTTTGACTGTTAGTAGTTCAGATTCTTGACTCCCGATTTCCTGCACTTGACATTAGTATAACTTCAATAGGACGTTACAGGTAGTCCTTGACTTACGACCATTCGCTTAATGACATTCAAATTAATAACAATCTCTGAAAAAAAAATCAATTATGACCTAAATTCAAACTTACAGCTATTTCCCTGCCCCTGAGATCCTGTGATCTCAATTTGGGCATTTGGCAATTGGCTCAGGTTTATGACCAACTGCCATGCCCCGCATGACCACAATTTGTAATGTTTTTTGCTGGTTTCCAACAAAAAGTGCCATTGTTTTAAGCTGATTTATACTTATGACCATGTGAATTGACTTACGACTATGTGACTCAACTTATGGCTATTGTAAAAATGGTCATGAAATCAGGCCCTCTCATGTGATGGCTTGATTTATGCCCATAATAACTGATGATGAAAATTCCAGTCCCAGTTGTAGTTGTAAGTTGAGGACTATTTGTAATCCAATCCAGGGGAGGTATTTTATAAATATCATCTGTAATTATACAAACTTCTATACTTGTACCTACCCCTAATAAAAGTTTTTTTTGGGGGGGAAATAAAAAAAAATAATTTGCTTCCACCCAAGTATGTGGCTGTTGATATAATTTATATCTAAGCAGTTGCTCATTTAAAAGAGCTCTGAAGATTAAATACTTTATGTTAAGAGTAACTCAAATTTCAAATAGGAAACCACCCTATATACAGAATTATAATCTAAAAATGTTTTTTCAATAGAGTTAAATTCTGTGTCAGATTTATTTTTGAAATATAGGTAAATAGAAAGCAATACAAAGTTTTGACATTGAGGTGCTTTCCCACAAGTTAGTCATTCTTGTACAGAAGGAGCTGTGTGCATTTTTTCATAAGAAGTGCAGAGTATCTTTGCAACGGTTATCTTGTACAAGCTAGTATTCTAAGTATAGAACCAATAACCCTAATATTAGGTATTAGTATTCTCACTTATATAATCTCAGTCTTGTTACTGTGTGTCTCTCTCCCTCTGTGTGTGTGTGTGTGAGAGAGAGAGAATAATTTTGCTCAGGAAAATTGCCCTATGACTTTGAAAAGAAACAAAAAATGTGACTCACAATTTCACAAAATTCTGATGAAAAGGATAGTAAGACCTTCAATGTTTTTTTCATTTAAGGGTTCATAGTCTCTGTGAATCTTCTTTCAATTCTTCTAATGATTCCCCCCCCCCAATTGTTTGCATTCAAGGAAAACATTTAAAGAAAGCATTCAAGGAAAAGACTCTTTTCCATTCATTGTTTGGCTAGTTGGTTGCCCCAGTGAGAATAACTACTGTATTCTCTGTTTTCATTAAACCCTGCAAGAGTCCATCGGTGGGCTGAGAATTTAAAGAAGAGACTGTAACGTATTCTCTCATTTTTGATCTCCTCTTATAAAATCAAGTGATAAGTAATTCTATGACAGAAGGACTGGAAGATATCTGTTTGAACTGCCCTTTTCTATTTGCTCATCTACAAGGTATAAAATTGTTAGCAGGTTGTAAAGGAATATATCTACTGATTTGTTCTCAGTAAATGTCTTAAACATGCATGTTAGCTAATACTTTAGACTATGAACCCAAAGAGGTTTAGCTGGCCTTATCATACAGATGGCAAATATCGGATCCATCCACTCTTGTTGCTTAAAATATAAATGCATTAATAACCATTGTCAATAATGTTGAAAATTGCTTCTCCTTCCTTCCTTCCTTCCTTCCTTCCTTCCTTCCTTCCTTCCTTCCTTCCTTCCTTCCTTCCTTCCTTCCTTCCTTCCTTCCTTCCTTCCTTCCTTCCTTCCTTCCTTCCTTCCTTCTCTATGGAACAGGGTATTCTGACTCACACAATCTTAGATGTATATTCCCCCTGGGATGTATTGAAAACTATTAAAAAAGCACTATTTTCATTAAAAAGCCATCTGATTATTTTAGTCACAATGGACTTCGGTAATAGTTTATACTGATTTGTATAAATGTTTGCGTATCTCCAATTACTTTCATTCCATGCTGGAAAAGCTGTAAATAATTAAAAACATGGTTTCTCCCTCATCCCAGCTCCTTTCTCGCTGAACTAGGAGGACCAGTTCAGATGTGCAGATGGCTGAAGGGGGGAATTAAAATAATTGCTTGTGCAGATGTGGTTACATGAAATTTGCCCCAAAGCGAGGACTTTCTAATTGTCTGAGCTGCTTTTTAAAAGGAGAGATATTGGCTTCCTGAGAAATACATATCTAAAGTTTAGTGAATAGATTTATGAAGTTTGTAGTGGGGGAAAAAACTAGAAATATAAAACAGAGACTGCCTCTGTTCTGTTTCTCGCGTTGGTAGGGATTGAACGAGGCAGAGTAACAAACAGGTACTTCTTTATTCAGGCTTCAACAGAACAGAACACAAAATGGCTCTGCCCCCTTTTATACCTTTTGCAAGGGACAGCGTCAGCCAATAAATGCAACGTATTTTCCCGCTCAAATGCATGCTCAGTAACTCGCAGACAGCAAGTCTAGCTCGGCAGGCCATGCGGTCTGCCAAAGTCTCCGTGCAGCTCCCTGCACCTGCTCCCATCAATCAAGCCCAAGACATAACAACCTCCATTTTCCATTTTTCCCTGTTTTTTTTTTTTCCCCTGGTTCTTTTTCCCACACCCAAAATGGCTGGCTTTCTTCTTCTCTTTCTGGATTTCTTATACTTACAACCATTAGTGACCGTTCAAATGAACAACAGCACTGAAAAAAAGGGACATAAGAACGGTCCTCACGCTTACGACCATGGTAGCATTCCCAGCTTCACGTGATCAAAATTTTGGAAACTTGGCCACCATTGATGGCAGGCGCAGCCTCACAGGGTCATTTGATCGCGGTTTGCGACCTTTTCAGTCAGCTTCTGACAAGCAAAACTATGGGGGAAATCTAGGTTTGCTTCGTGACCATACGAATCACTTCAACAACTGCAGGGATTCGCTTAACAACTGTAGGGGGGAAAACAAGGTCATAAAACTGGGATTCTCTCCCAAATTGGGATTGTCTCACTTCACAACCCCCTGGCTTAGCGACAGAAATTCTGGTTCCAGCTGTGGTCCTAAGTTAATAATAATAATAATAAAGTTGGAAGGGACCTTGGAGGTCATCTAGTCCAACCCCCTGCTCAGGCAGGAAACCCTATACAATTTCGGACAAATGGCTGCCCAGTCTCTTCTTAAAGACTTCCAGTGTTGGTGTATTCACCGCTTCTGGAGGCAGGTTGTTCCACTGGTTAATTGTTCTAACTGTCAGGAAGTTTCTCCATAGTTCTAGGTTGCGTCTCTCTTTGGTTAGCTTCCACACGTTTTTGTTTGCCTGTAGGTGTTCGCTGATTCGTTGTTTGATTACCTAGGAAATGAAGATGTAGGACAGGGGTCTTCAAACTTGGCCCTTTTATGACTTGTGGACTTCAACGCCCAGAATTCCTCAGCCAGGCGTGCCTGGCTGAGGAATTCTGGGCGTTGAAGTCCACAAGTCATAAAAGGGCCAAGTTTGAAGACCCCTGATGTAGGACAGTTCAGTTGCTTAGCTGATTTCAATCACCTTCCTTCTTCTTTCCCCCCCCCCGGCTTTCTACCTTTTTGTCCACCTTTATTCTGTTCTTCTTTCTCCTGTACTCTAGGGAGCAATGTCTCTGTGGTTGTGTGTTCATTTTGTAAGGCATAGCAGCTGTTTAAGATGACAAAGGCTCCTCTGGCAACTGGGTGGGCAGCAGAGGTAGGAGAATAGGAGAAAACCTTGAGTCTGACCTTCAGCAGTAGCTAGAAGAAATGCTTGTCATCTTGATACGTAGGGATGAATTTGTCTGGAAGTCTGATTTGACAATATTTATTTTCTTGGCAGAAGAAGAAAAAAAGTCTGTATCATGGGAATCAGTTGCCTACTTCTAGTTTGGTCTTGATGCACTTAAAACAAGGGGTTATTTCCAAGATGGATATTGAAATGGTCACTGCTGTCATAAAAGAAAACAAGAGGGTTTTGTTTTTGGGTTTTTTTGCTGATTCTGGATTTTTACCCCACCCCCCCTCCTGGGGGGTTTGAATTCTGGCTGCCTAGCAAATCACATCCAATCATTGTCTCTAAAAACAGTTGACATGTTTATCTTGTCCCTGTCTTATTCAGAGATCTAGAAGGTTTTTGAATCCCAGACTTTGAGTCAGTAGCTTTCCTGAGTTCTCTGAGAAGAAATTGAGGGTGGTGTGAATAAAAGAAAGTGGGCTGATGAATATTGAACTAATCCAAAGTTCAGAGAAGAGCAATTAAGACGATCAAAGGCCTGGAGACTAAAACATATGAAGAACGGTTGCAGGACTTGGCTAGTCCAGTGGTGGCGAACCTATGGCACGGGTGCCAGAGGCGACACTCGGAGCCCTCTCTGTGGGCACACGTGCCGTTGCCCCAGCCTTGCCTCCCCCCACGACCCCCTCCTCTCCAGCAGCCCCCCTGAAGTTGAGTCGCTCCCGAGCGTGGCCCACACGGAGCAGCGCAGCCAAGGACATGGCAGCCAGGCAGCGTAGACAAGACTCTGCCCTCACACCCCATCATGCAGTTGATGCTGCAAGGCGCGGGCAGGGGCTAGTCTAAAGAAAAGAAGAAAAAGGGGCGACATAATAACAGTGTTCCAGTAGTTGAGGGGCTGCCACAAAGAAGAGGGTGTCAAACTATTCTCCAAAGCACCAGAGGGCAAGACAAGAAACAATGATAGGAAACTGATGAAAGAGAGAAGCAACCTGGAATTAAGGAGAAACTTCCTAACAGTGAGGACAATTAACCAGTAGAACAGCTTTCCTCCAGAAATCGTGGGTACTCCATCACTGGAGATTTTTAAGAAGAGGCTAGACGGTCACTTATCTGAGATGGTGTAGGTTCTCCTGCTTGAGCAGGGGGCTGGACTAGAAGACCTCCAAAGTCCCTTCCAGCTCTATTCTATTCAAATAACTGAACACCGATTCTTAGTAGGATTCAGATTGAACTGTGTGAATGTAGGTTGTTGGGAACAGACTTAATCGATTGCTTCTCCTGATTGCAACATTTAGAATACTCATAAATGCACAACCCAAGATTGAATTTTGATTGATTATCGAATATCCACTTGGAGTGACTATGTACAGGTAGTCCTCGACATAGGACCATAATTGAGCCCAAAATTTATGTTGCTTTTTGTTCACTAAGTTTTATTTTCTGGATGGACACCTTACAGGGAGTCCTTGATTTAAGACCGCAACTGAGCCCAATCTTTTCTGTTGCTAAGCAAGAAAGTTATCACGTGAGTTTTGTCCCATTTTATGACTTTTCTTGCCACAGTTGTTAAGTGAATCGCTGCAGTTAAATTAGTAACATGATTGCTAAGTGAATCTGCCATCCCCATTGACTTTGCTGATCAGAAGGTCACAAAAAGTGATCACATGACTCTAGAACACTGCAACCGTCATAAATATGAGTCAGTTGCCAAGCATCTGAATTTTGATCACGTGGCCATGGGGATGCTGCCACGGTCATCAGTATGAAAAGTGGTCATAAGTCACTTTTTTCAGTGCCCACTGTAACTTTGAAGGTCACTAAATGAACTGTTGTTAAGTCGAGAATTACCTGTAGAGAGATCCTCTTCAGGATCATCTGAAAATAATTCAGATTATTCAGCCTACTTCACAGAGCTGCTGTTGCAGAGCTGGCTTGAACGATGAAGTCGCGCGAAGCCAACTTACAGCAACTTAAGAGAAAATATAGAATATTGATGCAATCAAAACAAATTAATAAATGTTCGTTGCCACTTCATGTGGAGTGCATGCGGTAAAACAAATGCCTCTACAAAAGATCATTTTTCTAGAGTTCAAATAATGATAACCCTGGGCATTATTGACTGCTTTATTTCTTTTTTCTTTTGTATTGATCCCATACCTAGGCTTTGCTTTTTTCACAACAGTTGCTCATTTAAATCAACACTTCCATTAAGCTATTCATCACAATTCCTCTTTCATAGTCTTTCAAATAAACCCGGAAAACTCCCTTCAGACCTCTCTTGAATGTTAGATTTAATTTTGTAAAATACCTGTGGAATAGACTTCATTTTTCTTGCTGGTTTAAACTTCATCAGAACCTGCCTTAGTTCTCTGTGTGTGTGTGTGTGTGTTTTCTTACTGTATTGACATTTAGGTATGTTTAGGAGTGCATTGCTGATTAACCAATTGCACGGTCTGATCTCTTACATGCTGTACAGTGTATTTCTGATACACACAATGCCATAATTTATGAACATAATGTTGGGCCCATGAGTTTGTACCAAGGAAACAAAACCTGCATTTGGTTGTGTCCCCAAATATTTGTGGCCTTTACAGGTTTACATTTGTCCAACAGCCCATGATTTTTAAAAGTTCAAGTTAAACTTTCACGATGATAAATCAGTGCCATGGGTAGATGGGCATACTAACTTACCTAAAAGATTTGTATGGCTGCGCATGTTATATAAAATAACTAGTCAGCTAGGAACAGATCTACAAATAACAGTACAAAAAAAGAGAGAGAATTATTTAGTTATTTGTATCCTGCTTTTATTATTTTTACAAATATCTCAGGGTAGTGACAACCCTATGAGGTGGATTGGGCTGAGAGAGAGGGACTGGCCCAAAATCACCCAGCCAGCTTTCATGGCTAAGGCAGGACTAGAACTGTCTGGCCGTTTTTCTCTGTTATAACCAAGTTGCAATTCTGCGTCATATTTCTCAATGCCAGTTCCAACAGCAGTATTTGCTTTGAGGTCATACTTCATTCCCTGCTTTCTCACATAGTATCAAACCATCGCTAATAAAGGAGTTCCTTTCCCACCAGAATCTCAATTCTCATCTGATCATATATGAAAACAAACAAGTTGATTCACCCAAGGGATTATCCAAATGGGTAATTCCATCTGGAACTTTTTATATCTGGAGAGTAGATGATGGAATCTCTACAAGAGGTTGCAGCTGGGCACAACTTTAGTAGATGTGGTCCTATTAAAAGGACAGAATCAAGACCACATGTAGTGTTTGTACCACTTGGTAAGATCACACTTGGAATACTGCATCCAGTTTTGGTAGCCACAATATAAAAAAGCTGTTGGGACTCTGGAAAGAGTGTAGAGAAGAGCAACAAAGGTGATTAGAGGGCTGGAGACTAAAACATATGAAGAACGGTTACAGGATTTGGGTATGTCTAGTCCAGGGTGCTCACACCCGCAGGGGGTACGAGACAATATTCCAGGGCAGGGGTGTCAAACTGCCGGCCCGTGGGCTGGATGCGTCATCAGAAAAACCACACCCACCCCATTGCCAGCAATGGCGAAAAAGCTCCGATAAGTTGCGCGACATCACGTGACGTCGCGAGTTTGACATGTTTGTTCCAGGGGGTGCGAAAACTTGTCTTTTCAAAATTATAGTGTATATGCATAATTCGTTGCCATTATTTCGAATTTTGTAAAGGGTGTGAGAATATATCAGAAGCGTTCTAGGGGTGCAGGGTATAGAAAAGGTTGGGAAACACTGGTCTAGTTTAATGAAAAGAAGGACTAGTGGTGACATGATAGCAGTGTTCCAATATTTGAGGGACTGCCACAAAGAAGAGGGGGGGTCAATCTATTCTCCCAAGCACCTGAAGGCAGAACAAGAAGCAATGGATGGAAACTAATCAAGGAGCTAGAACTGAGAAGAAATTTCTGACGTGAGAACAATTAATCAGTAGAACAACTTGCCTCCAAAAGTTGTGGGTGCTCAAACACTGGAGGTCTTTAAGAAGAGATTGGATAACCATTTGTCTGAAATAGTATAGGGTCTCCTACTTGAGCAAGAGTTGAATTAGATGACCTCCAAAGTCCCTTCCAACTGTGTTATTCTGACTCTTGCTGTTTTCTCAGTTTCTCTGTAAATTAAATAAAGTTACCTGCATAAATCCACCCCCCAAGAAAATCCAAATCTTGCTCACTTTCCATCATGACTCCACCTCCGGTGGTCCTTGGCCACCAACAAAATCTTAACCATGGTCCCTTGTCTAGAAATATGAACACATTCTCATAACAATGGAAGCAGAACATTTCTTCCTGTTTCTAGGTTGGTTCTCTCTTTAATGATCTTCTACCCATTAATTCTTGTTTTGCCCTCAGGTGCTTTGGAGAATAGATTAACTCTCTCTTCTCTGTGACAGCTCCTCAAGTACTGACGGACAGAGATCATGTCTCCCCATCCTTCTTTCAGAAGAAGGCAATTCCCTTCCTTTCAGAAGAGAACAGTGGTAAACCTCTCCCACAATCTCAAGGATGTGTCTCAGAGGTCATCAGAAGTTAACCTCAACTCAAGAGAAAATTCATCTCACAATTAATTAACTCATCCAACATTTAATAGGTATTTGGAGATACCTGGCTTTTGATAGTTGAAGCTAGGATCGTACAGACCAACGGCATTATTAAACCAGATGTTTCTAAAAATAAATTCCTTCTAGATGCAGGGAATCGCCACTAATAAAGCCAATGGACTCCTTTCTTTGATCTCCTTCTTTCTGACGATGAGACATTTAAACTAATTTGCCAAAGGCAGATTCATTCCAGAAGACAAATCTAGGCAAGGAAAGTTGTTGAATTGCTGCAGGTCTCACAGGGATTATTTTAGATTTGGCTTTATCCAATGATATTTTTTTTTTCTTATTGGCAGATACGGTCACTAGTGGAAAAGTGGGAGTAATTCTCAAAGGTGCAGAATTTATCCCAGCGGTACATTGAACTCCTAGATTTAAGCCTTCAAATAAAACCTTTGGAACTGGACCCACTTTCAAAGGATTTCTCCAAATCCTCTAGTTCCAAGTGTTTGTGCCAACTGTGTACACAACCTTTGTCAGTAAGCTGTTCAGCTAACACCCACTGATACTGTAATAGTACTTCTCTGGAACTTTACTGATTGCCATAGCCACTGTAGGCTTGTGTTCCTGAAAAGTTGCTACATTTATCTCAAGTGTTGTAGGACTTGTGAGTAGGAACAACAAGCATTGTTGCTTTTCCCCACATTGGTTGAACATACGATGGAAGCCTTCCTTAAATCTCCCTAGTGCATTTTGTCCCACATTTTCTCAGGAGCTTAGGAACATTGATTGGTAGTGTCCTCTGAGGCCAACAGCTCCCAACCTTTTCTATACCCCGCACCCCTAGAACGCTTCTGATATATTCTCGCACCCCTTACAAAAGTTCGAAACAACGGCAACAAATTATGCATATACACTATACTTTTGAAAACCCAAGTTTTCACACCCCCTGGAATATCGTCTCGCACCCCCGGTTGGGAACCCCTGTCGTAGGCCTACAATGCTGAACTGAGAGATTGAGCTAAGAGCGAATGTGCTTATTTAACAAATTCAGAGCCTGACCAGTGTCCAGAGGAACTTATGACTGGTTGAAATTCATAAAAGCAAGATAAAATAATAAAAGAAGCAAGCCAAAGAAGAAATACATTTAAAACTTGCAGTTTAAGATACATAGCAATCCCCAAGTGGCACTGACAGTGAGAGATTTAAGGAGGAAAGTTAAGGTCAGCACCCATCAAGAAACCCTCAATGTGGGTGAAAAAGTCAGACCTTTGTCTGTTGCTAAGAAGTTGATAATGTCACCATATGAGGGATTATGGCCTAGTGAAGATGTATATCTGGATCTCCTGCATGGCTATCAAGAAATATCCACTTAACTTCTTATCTAATAATACCTAGGACAGGGTAGGCAACCTCGGCTCTTTTATGACTCATGGACTTCAACTCCCAAAATTCCTGAGTCAGCTATGCTGACTCCAGGAATTCTGGGAGTTGAAGTCCATGAGTCATAAAAGAACCGAGGTTGCCTACCCCTGATTCCTAGGAGGACTTCCATCCCATCATAAATTCATCTTCATTTAATCATCTTCATTGTAACAATAACCCATAACTTTGTGTCCTTTTTTTGAGATTGTAATATTTGTGAGCAATACTACTTAGATACTACTTCATGGTATTGTTTTGTTCCATACAGTATTAACCTTGTGAACTCTCAAGCTTCCTCCTTCTGCTATATATTCAAGATGGACAGTGATTAATATTTATATGTATTTATATGTAAGGGTGTAGGTATATACATATGTTGTATATAGCATGTTTATATGTGTGTTATGCAGGGCTTTTTTTCTCATAGAACGCCCAGAACGGAGTTCCGGCACCTTTTTTGGATGGAACCTTGTAGGGTAGGCAAGGCGGGTTGTATGACGTGTGTGAGTTCCAGCACCTTTTTTTTAAAGAAAAAAAGCACTGGTGTTATGTATGTGTACACCTTTGAGAGCAAGCAACAGAATTTCATTTTTAATGTGTGCCAGTATGCCCACAGTAGAAAATGACAATAAAGGTTATCTTATCTATCTCTTACCTTATGTTACTGATAACAAATCAGAATGAAGAGAAATGGGACTTCTGTTTTCAGAGCTTTTAATACAGGTTCCACCATGTCCAGATCCAGCCTTGGTTGGCATAATATTTTTGGATGGTCTTGGCTCGAACTTGCTTATCTCATGGTGGGTTAGAAATAAATGGAATCTCCCTCGTGAAATATTATTTGGTCAGTGCCTCTTTGATTTTCTGTGAAGCTTCTCAGATGCTTCATCTATGGAGAATCGTCTACTTTTTCTTCAAATATGTGATAGTGACTCTGAATTCCTTAGAGAAGAGTGCTGTTTTAGAAATCTTCAAAACTTCCTCAGCTGTTCGGGCTTAAATTTACTTCAAAAACTGCTAAGATACAGATTTGGGAAATGTTAACAAGGCTTTTTCTGCATGCCTTTGCAGGGCAATGTTGCCATAATTCAGAAAAGGGTTGTCTACTTCTAGCAAATCTCCAACTAAGATACTTGCCAGGTGATCCAAAAACAGTTGCTCCAGTTTAAACTGAATGGCAGGCTACGTATTATACCATACTTCAAGGTTTTGTTTCCAGTTGGGTGTGACAGCTTTGTACATAATGAAGTCAATTATTGACTTTGTTCCAGTGAATCAAAATCTTTTACTTACTTATGAGACTCAGGTTTTCCTTGGCGTGCTGTCACTAATGACTTTTTCATAGTCCTGAAATAATAACAAAAGGAAAATGCATCAAAAGAAATTCTCCTTTTGAGAGCAACAGTCATAGAGAAAGGGAAATGGAGTGATCAGATTTTGGATTATTTGCCGTTCTTGATGTCAGAGTGTGAATAATCAGGCTTGAAGTCTGGGATATAGAATCATAGGGCTAGAAGATACCTTGGAGATCTTCTAGTCCAACCCTCTGCTCAAGGCAGGAGTCCTTATTCCATCCTAAACAAATGGTTGTCCAATTTTTTTCTTGCAAACTTCCAGTGATGCAGCACCCATGACTATGGGAGGCAAGCTGTTCCATTGATTAATTGTTCTCATTGTCCGGACATTCCTCCTTATTTCCAGGTTGCATTTCCCTCTGATGAGTTCCACCCATTACTTCAGATTCTACAGAGAATAAATTGATCCCTTCTTTCTCGTGACAGTCCTTCAAGTTTTGGAAGATGGCTATCATGTCACCCCCTAAGTCTTCTCCTCGTTAGGCTAAACCTACCTAGTTCCCTTAGCAGCTTATCAAATGGTTTAGCCTCCAGAGACCTTATCACCTTTGTTTTGATGTTTTAATCTTATTACTTGTTCATATTATAAATTTGTCATGATTTCCATAAAGCTAGTGTGGAAATGCCACCAAATGTTCTCTAAAAGCAGTCAAGGAAATCCCATGTTTTCTGGTTGGTTGAATAACCATTCAAAATAGGAATCCTTAAACTTTTTCAGAACCAGGATAATCTCTCTTTCTCTCTCTCTCTCCCTCTCCTTTTCTACTCTTCCTCTCTCTCTCTCTCATAAAGAGGCAGGCAAGATGATGGTCGTGGTGATGCAATTAAAGCCCTACCCCTTTATACATGTATACAACTATAACACAAGTCCAAAAAGGGTGGAGTTTGGGTTGTGCTGTTGTTGTTGTTTTTAAGAGGAAAAATCAAAGAATATGGGAAAATATTTTAAGAATCCCCATTTTTTTAGATATATTATTGATTATAAAATGATCCCTATTAGCCAAATATGACCATACACTGTATCAATGTTTGGAGTGAAGTGTGTTACGGAAAGATTTGATGTGACATCCGGTCTATTTCTATATTAGATCTTGTAATGCTGGAAATTCATTTTCCCAAATGTTTGTTGAAAAAAAAAAGATAATAAAACCTTTAGTGCCTCTTCACTTAAAATTCTCAGAAGTGTCATCATCCACAACTTGTCTAGTGATGATTTTTTTAAAAACAAAATATCTGAGGAATCATCTGCCAACATGTCCTCTTCATTTATGAATAGCATATTTTCATCACTTTTCTCTTTTTTCCCCCTTACATTTTTATTGTTGTTCATGCTTTTTCCATTTTTAAGAATCATGTTTAAGCATTCAAATTAAACTCCTTGTCTGTTGTTTTTTTTTAACACATTTCTCACAGCCATCTTTTTATACCGTTTTACCTAATGGGCACATTTTTTATTTTTTTTTGGCCAACGATTTTACTCCATATAAATATCTTTTGTAGGTTGTTTGCATGAATATATGAATTATTCTTTGTGCTTTTCCTTAATGGAGACATTTTCTGCAGCTTTTTTTATTGGAGAACTGTATCATAATATTTAGAGTACAGCACATTTTGGAAGAGAACTGAACTTCTATTTGCATGTTGCTTGGAAAGTATTTTTTTTTTTAAAAAAAAGCAAATTAGACTATTTCTCCCAGAAACATTTTCCTCATTGAAATCAAATATGGTGCCCTTGATACCACCACTCATAGTCAATTTGTTCTTCTCCTTTTATTTCTCTATCTGAACAAGATCATCCCTTGAAGGAGCAGCATGCTTGCAAATTTGTGGCCCATCTTCCGTAACTATCAAGCACTGAAAGACCATTTTGCTTACATTTCACATAATCCAAGAATTCTCCCCCAGGCAAAACACAGGCACTAAAATACTCTCAGTGTAGCTCAAAGGAGCCAATGCATAATAATATGAATTGAAAAAGCCAAATTTTCTGAGAGGAGTTGTCAAAACTCTATGAGTTCCTCCAGGTTTCCCATCTGCCCGTGTAATTTTTATCTTAAAGATATTAGACATAAATTAAACCTGGCACAGACTGAAGCCTTCAACCCGCTGTCAATAAAACAGCCGTGCTGTACATTTTGGTAACGCGACCTTGATTGGATTATGGGTTTACAGTCCAAATTCGCAGAAAATATCCGGTATATCAGTGATGGCGAACCTTTTAGAGACCGAGTGCCCAAAAACTGCCCCTGCCCCTGCTCCACCCCCCTGCCCCGCCCCCGGTCTGCCCCTCATCCCCCACCCCGCCTGCCCACAGGACCACTCACCACCTCCAGGGCCCGCCACAGATCGCCCAGGCAGCCCAGCAGCGCTATGGCGGCCACGCCCTCTGCCCACGCCCCGCAGCATCAACTGTGCGTGATGGGGTGTGAGGGCAGAGTCTTGTCTACGCTGCCTGGCTGCCATGTCCTTGGCTGCGCTGCTCCGTATGGGCCACGCTCGAGGGCGACTCTCCTTCAGGGGGGCTGCTGGAGAGGAGGGGGTCACGGGGGGAGGCAAGGCTGGGGCAACGGCACGTGTACCCACAGAGAGGGCTCCGAGTGCCCCCTCTGGCACCCGTGCCATAGGTTTGCCACCACTGCGGTATATTGTGGTTGACAAACCAGCTTTCCAATTCAACCCATTTATTCCTTTATTTAGAATCCAAGTCCCATCATTAGTAGAGAGAAGTTCTGAAATTCTGAACATTTTCCTTCATTGTTCCTTACCTATAGACCAGGGGTAGGCAACCTTGGCTCTTTTATGACTCGTGGACTTCAACTCCCAGAATTCCTGAGCCAGCATGACTCAGCTTGGAAACCTCTCCCTTTCCCCTCAGCATGGCTGTCTTTTGCACCTCTGGAATGTACTTCCTCCTTCCTGGAAATCTGGACCACGTTCCACCAGAAAATCTCGCTCCGTTCACTATAAGCAGAAAGAGTTCAAGAAGATTTTGGAACGCAGCATAATCATTATTCCAGATTACTGCAGCCCTTTCTGCAGATGTTCATCTAGGGCAGCAAGAATCAAATTACTTGTTAACTAGACAAGAAAAGGCAGCCTAATTTGGGACAACATTTGCTTTATGGCCACCCAGGATTTGAACCCGAGTGACATCTAATTTTCTATCAATAACATTGATAGTCTGGTCTGTTGTGTATTGTTTTCTATCAATAACACTGATAGTCTCCTGCTTTCTAGCCACTAGTGGTTAAGGCACCAGGCTAGAAAGCGGGAGACTGTGAGTTCAAGTCCCACCTTAGCCAGGAAAGCCAATTGGGTGACTTTGGACCGATTGCCAGGAGACTGTGAGTTCTAATCCCACCTTAAGCATGAAAGTCAGCTGGGTGACTTTGAGCCAATCACCAGGAGACGGTGAGTGCGAGTCCCTCCTTAGGCACAAAAGCCAGCGGGGTGACTTTGCCATTCTCTCTCAGCCCAACTCACCTCACAGGGTTGTTATTGTGGGGAAAATAGAAGCTGGAAATGTGTTGGGTATGTTTGCTGCCTTGAGTTATGTGTAAAAAGAATAAAGATGAGATATGAATAAATACTACAACAAAACAAAATAAAATCTGTCCCTCTCCATAGGTAGGACGATCATTCTTCATGCACCTTTACAGCTTCCGATTTCACCTATTTGAAAAACAAATTCCTCTGCCGGCAGCAAAAGCAGAGTCTTCCACGGTTTTGTTTCGCCAATTGTTGGATTATTCTAATTGTTTGTTAGTGAGAATTCTTGATATTTGACCTTCTACTTTCTTCCTGCAATAAGATCCCATTATCCTTCCGTCCAGCCATCAGTCTCCATGGAGAACAATTGGTTTCTCTCCTCTCCAGTAAGAGCGTTTTATGAGTGTAGGTGCAATGAATCAAATCTTTCTAAAGCAAGCATTCTCTTCCCATCGCACAATGCACAATTACATGTTCCCTCTGTGTACACTGCCTCTCATTTATCATAGGATCAGCATTTTCCTGCCATTTTAGATTTCATGGAGAGTGAACAAAATGGCAGTTAAACAATGTTTCCAATTTCACTCGAGCAATTGTTCTCAGTCTATTATAGTAACTGCTTGGCAATAGGTTGCTAAGGATAGGATCCAGCCGAAGTCAAGATTTAAATCCTGTTCATGGCTACGGAGGCGAAAAGAAATAAGTACTACTGGCTTCAGTGTCCAACGGAAGTTGATTCAATTTAAAGAAATGCTGACTTTGGTTGGATCGGGCTACTTCAGATTTCACGATCAAGCTTAGATCGACAAAATATCTTCCCTTATTCTATCTAATGCATTAGAACAGCATTACTCAACCTTCGCCAGAATTCTGGGATTTGAAGTCCACACATCTTAAAATGGCAAAGGTTGAGAAACGCTGCAATAGAACGAGTGCTCTGCTCATCTCATAGGCCCCACATAGCATTTTGAGAGTTGATGAAAATAATATTTAAAAGATCCTGAGAGTATTTTATCTCTTCTCTCACCCCCCACTCTTGACCTATGCAGACTGAACCCAGTTCAGTTCCATGGTTTTCACTATCTGCTGTAACTTCAAAATCACCTTTCCCTTTTGGTTGGTTAGTTCTGATTAATTCTGTCTAAATTATGTGAGAAAGAAAATCCCAGCTCAGTGGTGGCGAACTAGAGGTGGCACTCAGAGCCCTCTCTGTGGGCACGCGCGCTGTCACCCCAGTCCTAGGCCTTCAGCTGGATTTTATAAAACCTTTTCGCTTTAGGCCTCCGCCGCTGTGTGCAAAAAAAAAAAAGGTTCAATCAGTCAATTTCAACTTCTCACGGAAAAAGAAAAGATCTTGCAAAGTTGGAATTGATTGATTGAACTTTTTAGTCCCACCCAGTCTGCCGTTACCGCCGCAGCCACGCCCAGCCAATGAGCCACACCCACCCAATGGGCCACACCCACCCGGCACTCGACGATGCATAAGTGGGTTTTGGGTCGCAGTTTGGGCACTCAGTCTCTAAAAGGTTCGCCATCACTGTCCTAGCTGATCAGTAATTTTTTTAATTATTTGTTTGTTTGATTTCTATGCTGTTCATTCTCAGGAGTTGGTCAGTTTCGTAGTCACATCTGGTCATGTGATAAAGGCAGTCCTCCACTCACAATCATTCATTTAGTGACCGTTTGAAGTTACAACAATGCTGAAAAGAGCGATGTGTGATTGGTTTTCACACTTACAACCATTTGTAGCATCTCCATGGTCACATGATCAAAATTCAGGGGCTTGGCAACTGATGTGTATTTATGACAGCTGCTGTGTCCCAGGTTCATGTGATCCCCATTTGTGATCTTCCCAGCTGGCTTCTGACAAGCAAAGTCAATGGGGGAAGCTAGATTTGCTTACAACCACATAATTCACTTAAAAACTGAAGTGATTTGCAAAATAGGTCGTAAAATAAGGTGCAATGCACTTAACAACTGTCTTGCTTAGCAATGGAAATTTGGGGGCTCAATTGTGGTTGTGAGTTGTGGACCAGGTGCCCAAATTTTGATCACGTGACCATGAGGATGCTGCAATGGTTGTATGTGTGAAAACCAGTCATAAGTCACTTTTTTCAGTGCTGTTGTAACTTCAAATGATCCACTAAATGAAAGGTTGTAAGTAGAGGACTAACTGTATGTGTATATGACTTAGAAATACACCAGAATCTTCCTAAAAAGCATAAATACTTTCTGCTCTGTCAGCCAGTATATAGATAGCAAATAATGACATGATTTTTACTTGCCAATTATAGTTAGGATTGGAGTCTAATTTTTAAAATTAGTCTCTTTTCAGAAAAGAGCCAACCTGTCACATAATGCTTTTGTTTATCAGGCCAGTGGCCTTTAATTTCATTTCATTTATATATTACTTTACATATTCACTTTCTTCAGCATCATGTAAAGCTGTCAAGTTTGTATATTTCAAAAATGTAAAACATTGGTTTTATTAAAAATAATAATAATACATCTCAACTTGACACATATACTCAATACCCATTATTGAAATGATAGCTCAGCGTGGCACTTCTTGGGAAAAGCAAAAAAAACCAAAAATGGGCTGGGGATAGAAAAAAAGATTCCTCAATTTAGGTTCTAAAGTAGATTATGACCAACTGTTTCAGTTTTTCAGACTTGGCCATTACTGTTTACAACAAATCCCCAGGAGAAAATGTATGGATTGTTCCCCAATCTCGTGTTTCCTTCTTATAGCTCTCAAATAAATGAATGAAAGAAAGAAAGAAAGAAAGAAAGAAAGAAAGAAAGAAAGAAAGAAAGAAAGAAAGAAAGAAAGAAAGAAGGTCAAGCACAAAAGACCAGGTCCGCACTTGAAGGTCCAATTAATCTGATTTATTGCTAAACAGCCAGTCTTCTTAACCAAAGGTTAGCACCTGCTTGGAGTTAGATAAGAGTCCACGGAATTCAAGGATTGGACTTAGTACATTTGTAGCCACATAGGGATTCTAGGATGATCCCTCCTTTAACTCTGCCCCCAGGTTCTCCCACAAAGCTAGAATCTGTGTTGAGATGCAGAGAAGAAATCAAAACCATAGGCAGCCGTGACACCATCAATCTCTTTGCAAACAGGTCATCTTGATTTTTAGAAAGGAAGGGCCACTGCTGGGGAGACACGGAAGAAGAGAAACCATCATAGGTCTTCCAATTATGTTAGTATTTTAGCATCAGCATCCAATTATCACAGTTTGGAAAGTGTCCTGTGCCATCTAAGTGCTTTTGTTAAGCCCATCAGAATACCTTTTAGAGTTGATCCCTTAAAGTGGCACTGTTATTAGCAGAAAACATAATGATGATGATGATGATGATGATGATGATGATGATGATGATGATGATGATGATGATGATGATGATGATGTTGGAAGGGACCATCTAGTCATCTAGTCCAACCCCCTGCTCAGGCAGGAAACCCTATACCATTTCAGACAAATGGCTGTCCAGTTTCTTCTTAAAAACTTCCAGTGTTGGAGCATTCACCACTTCTAGAGGCAGGTTGTTCCACTAATTAATTGTTCTAACTGTCAGGAAGTTTCTCCTTAGTTCTAGGTTGCTTCTCTCTTTGGTTAGTTTCCATCCGTTGCTTCTTGTCCTGCCTTCAGGCGCTTTGGAGAATAGCTTGACTCCCTCTTCTTTGGGGCAGCCCCTGAGATACTGGAACACTGCTAGCATGTCCCCCCTCGTCCTTCTCTTCATTAAACTAGACATACCCAATTCCAGCAACCGTTCCTTATATGTTTTAGCCTTCAGTCCCTTGACCATCTTTGTTGCTCTTCTCTGTACTCTTTCTAGAGTCTCAACATCTTTTTTACATTGTGGTGACCATCAAGGAATGTGGAAATACGAAACAGGAGATCCTATGGAAGGGGAAAAAAGGAGCAAACAAGCAAATGGGACCTTGGAGGTCATCAAGTCCAACCCCCTGCTCAGGCAGGAAACCCTACACCATTTCGGACAAATGGCTGTCCAGTCTCTTCTTAAAAACTTCCAGTGTTGGAGCATGACAAAATGTCTGCATGAAAACAGCCAAGCTCAGAGAGCATCAATCCTGAAATACAACTATTCTCCTTTATTGGTACAAGTAGAAAAAATGATTGAAATATCAAAACTACGCAAATTAAAATTCCAAAACTATACACACTTAAAGGTTGCCACTTCCAGAAATGCATAAAATCCATCCGAGAACAATAAAAAGAACTCTCAGTGTCCGTATTCTTATAATCTCCTTTTTCCTGTAACATTGAGCTGGACAGAGCTCTTCAGATGGTTTGTGGCCAATTCTCACCATAGAACCCATCGCAGGATGAGTTTATAGATATGTGTAGCTTTCTTGCAGGGTCTCCGATGCCAGCAAAATCCACTCTGTTTATCTTTAGGAAGCCGGTTAAATCAGATATCTTCAGACATGAGCCTCGGAGCGCATGTCATGCTATGCATGACTTTGGATGGAACTCAGTCCTTTAAAATTATTTCAAACAAGCTTTAAAAATTCTCTTGGAATCCCCGAATACTACATCGGAACATCTAATTCTAAGTTAAACTTGGACCCTGTATTTCCTTCCTTCTTGTAAATATTTAGGCACGTAGACCCCCAAATATTATTTATTTATTTACACAGTTCGGTTTCCCGACGTGCAGTGAAAAAGGAAGAAAAAAAATAATAGAAGAGACCGTGAACAGCCTGAAGACAAATATATAAACAATAAACAAACACACAAAACGCATGTCCACATGTCCAATAGGGACTCAATCATCATCCTGCCCCCAAAACCTGGGAGAATAGCCAGGCTTTTAATAGCTTCCTGAATGTCATCAGGATTTAATGCATGTCATAGTCCATTGGAGGTCCTAGGGTGAAGGGGGCTTGGATAAGTAGCAATTATATGAAGTATTGAGCATGCTCAATAGATTGCAGGTTGACTGAATGAGCCAGATAATCAGCAATTTAACTTAATAATTGCTTGGTAAGTTGTTGTGTTGGAAAGAGTTGTTAGTTTCTTTCCTGGCATTTTGGAGAATGCCCATGAAGCCTCAACACCTGGACTAGATGAAGATCTCTCTTCTTCTCCAACCAAACACACACACACACACCAGCCATTTTCATGCATGTTGTTTTTATTCTTCTGCTAAGGAATTGCGTGCAACAAAACCTGCCCCTTTTGCTGGATGAGTTTATATTCAGCATTCCAAAAGCATACAAATAAGGGCCACCGATGAACCAAATTACTGCACCCTCAGATCGTTTAAAATAACTTCATAAGTCATCCACCAGCATGTTTGGCTTGATGCTGTCAGAAACAGAAACTCACAAAAAGCGGGTGGGTCGTTTCTGCCCTTCTGTTGTGAGATATCCTTTCTGGAGTGGGAGGGGAGGAGAGGAAGGAGGAGTGGAAAAACCAACTCCCAACTTGGGATGTGTGCCCAATCCTCTTGATCCATGCACAGGCTGCATAGCTGAGGATAGATAACGCTTGGGTTGAACCTGGGGAGGGAGGCAGGAATGTTAGAGGTAGGGCTGTGTAGAAAAGTCAGTTTGCTCCCCCACCCCACACAAGGCGGCTACATTCAAACTGGTGGAAAAAAAAATGCATTGAAATCTTCAAAGGTAGAAGAGCTCTCATTTCATTAAGCCAGGGGTCTTCAAACTTGGCCCTTTTATGACGTGTGGACTTCAATTCTGGGAGTGGAAGTCCACACGTCATAAAAGGGCCAAGTTTGAAGACCCCTGCATTAAGCCATACAGGTAGTCCTCAGCTTACGACCGCAACGGAGAACAGAATTTCTGTTGCTAAGTAAGATGGCTATTAAGTGAATCGTGCTCAGTCTTATGACCTTTTTTGCCGTGGTTGTTAAGTGAATCATGCAGTCGTTAAGCAACTCCAGCTTCTCCCATTGGCTTTGCTTGTCAGAAGCTGCTGGGAAGGTCCCAAGTGGTGATTGCAGACTTTAGTATAGCCAGTTTGGTCTAGTGGTTAAAGCATCAGGCCTAGAAAGCAGGAGACGGTGAGTTCAAGTCCCACGTTAGTCTTGAAAGCCAGTTGGGTGACTTCAAGCCAATCACCAGGAGACAGTGAGTTCTAGTCCCACCTTAGGCATGAAAGCCAGCTGGTTGACTTTGGGCCAGCCCAACCTACCAAACAGGGTTGTTGTTGTTGTGGAGAAAATAGGAGGAAGGTGTGTTGGATATGTTTGTCCCCTTGAGTTATTTGTAAAAATAAGAAATGTAGGATGGATGGATGGATGGATGGATGGATGGATGGATGGATGGATGGATGGATGGGTGGGTGGGTGGGTGGGTGGGTGGGTGGATGGATGGGTGGATGGGTGGATAGATAGATAGGTAAGGTGGAGGAAACTGATTCAATCAAATTTGGATCACTCAAAGGCTTTGTCAGCAGGCATTCAGGGTTTAGTCCCTGGTATCTCAAGTTTAATGAAAAAAACAATTTCAATCATAGACTAATAATATTTGAAAAATATGAAATGTCCATTTTGAGGCAAGGAAGCATCACATATTTTCTACTTCCTTAAGCAGTCTTAAATCGTAGCCATGCGTTCTATTCAATCACTCATGCAGCAATTCACCCCTTTGGGGTGTTATCCCTATTTTCTCATAAAGCAATGCATGGTTTATGCTTTTAATTTTTTTTTTTTTTTGCTAATTGTGATACTGAAGTTGGGCAGAGGCAGCCTTTCAAAATTATCAACCCGAAAGAGCGACTAAGTGGATGATTTATCCAACTCATTGGTATTGTTTGGGTGAAAAAGAATCTTTCCAGCAATTTGTCAAGGATGGGATTCCCTCTGAGCCAGTGATGGCGAACCTTTTAGAGACCGAGTGCCCAAACTGCAACCCAAAATCCACTTATGCATTGTCGAGTGCCGGGTGGGTGTGGCCCACTGGCTGGGTGTGGCCCACTGGGTGGGCGTGGCCCATTGGGTGGGCGTGGCCCATTGGGTGGGCATGGCTGTGGTGGTAACGGCAGACTGGGTGGGTGGGACTAAAAAGTTCAACCAATCAATTCCAACTTTGCAAGATCTTTTTTTTTCCCCGCGAGAAGTTGAAATTGACTGATTGAACCTTTTTTTTTTGCACACGGCGGCGGAGGCCTAAAGCGAAAAGGTTTTATAAAACCCAGCTGAAGGCCTAGGACTGGGGCAACGGTGCGCGTGCCCACAGAGAGGGCTCTGGGTGCCGCCTCTGGCACCCGTGCCATAGGTTCGCCACCACTGCTCTGAGCAGTGATGGAGGTAACAAAAGTATGAGATGTGACAATGTGACCAAACCAGTTCTTTCTTTTTTTTTTTTTTTTTTTAAACCAACAAAACAAGACAAAACAAAACATAACACACATACAGTACACACACAGTGTGTACTCCTCCTTTTTTTTTTTAACAGCAATTTCATAACGGTAATCTTCTATTATTTACATTTCCCCCCTTATTCTTCTTTAGATATATTTGTCCTTGTTGGCCTGTTGTTTCTTGTTTGCATTTTTCTTCCTTCATACTATATTTCATACTAAAAATAATACATATTATTATTACTATACATTATTATACACACATTTTCCACTTTTGACCTTTCCACATTTATTCTTCTCTATTATTTCTAGTCTCCAACCAATCGTACCACTTATTCCATATTAGATAGTACTTTGTGTCTTCCTTTTCTTTTATCTCTTTTGTTAATTTGTCCATCTCAGCACAGTCCAGGATTTTCCTTATCACTTCTTCCTCTGATGGTATATTCTCATTTTTCCAGAACTGTGCGTATGCTATTCTTGCTGCCGTTTGTTATATGTAGAATTAAGTACCGTATTTCTTTACTATATTTTCTGTTTAAAATACCCAGCAAAAAGATATCTGGTTTCCAGTCTACAGGTTGTGACCAAACCAGTTCTATGGATTTATTTTGCAGTGGTCATAAAACAAACAACAATGGTCGCAAAGCGAGCCAAGGCATTCCTGTGAGTGGTTTTTGCTGGAAACCAACCCAAAAGGTCATAAACCAGCAAAAAAAAAATGGTCATAAATTGCAGTCACATGATCATAGAATGTTGCAACCAGTCGTAAAAGTGAAGTAGTTCTTAAGTGCCTGAAATGCAGTCATACGATTGCATGTCTATGTGTGTGTTGTCTGTGTGTGCTGTCACCAGAACTTCAGAACTAGGTCACAAATGCCTTTTGTTGGGGGAGCTGTCATAACTTTGAATGGTTGCTAAGCAAGCAGTCATTAAGAGAGGACTAGCTGTACTTCCTAAAGTTTTTTTCTCATGTGTTTTAACATAAATCAGTAAAAAAAAAGGGTGGGTGGGTGAGACCCTCTCAGGTTATCAGTAATTTATGAACTAATCTATACAGCACTGTTGTATTTCAAGCTTTGGAAGACAAGAGGATGTTCAGGGAAACATAGGTCAGCAACTCCTTAAAACTAAATGCAGGTTTTTTGTGTATATGGACACACTACCCTGATATGCTTCATCTTCTCTAATCTTGGAAGCTAAGCAGGGTCAGTTCTGGGTAGTACTTGGGAGACCATCTGGAGATACCAGGTGCTGTAGGCTTGAGTGGCAGTTTGGTATACAGATCATAATAATAATAATAGTAAAGTTGGAAGGGACCTTGGAGGTCATCCAGTCCAACCCCCTGCTCAGGCAGGAAACCCTATACCATTTCGGACAAATGGCTGTCCAGTCTCTTCTTAAAAACCTCCAATGTTGGAGCATTCATCGCTTCTGGAGGCAGGTTGTTCCACTGGTTAATTGTTCTAACTGTCAGGAAGTTTCTCCTTAGTTCTAAGTTGCTTCTCTCCTTGATTAGTTTCCATCCCTTGCTTCTTGTCCTGCATCCTCGACTTGATGCTGCCATTATGGTTTTAAGTCATGAATAGTGGAGTTGATTTCCTGGTCTGCTCTACCTACTGCAGGGGTAGGCAACCTTGGCTCTTTTATGACTCGTGGACTTCAACTCCCAGAATTCCTGAGCCAGCCATGCTGAGGGGAAAGGGAGAGGTTTCCATGCTGAGCCTTGCTGTCTCAGGAATTCTGGGAGTTGAAGTCCACGAGTCATAAAAGAGCCAAGGTTGCCTACCCCTGACCTTCTGGGATTGACAGGAGGAGGTGGGATCATTCTGCACGCTGTCTTTGCAGCAGGGCTTTTTTTGTCATAGAACGCCCAGAACGGAGTTCCAGCACCTTTTTTGGATGGAACCTTGTAGGGTAGGCAAGGCGGGTTGTATGATATGTGTGAGTTCTGACACCTTTTTTTTTTTTAATAGAAAAAAAGCACTGCTTTGCAGCATCCCCAGAGTCAAGTGGTCAAAATTCAGACCCTTGACCACTGACTCACATTTATGACACTAGCAACGTCCCAGCATCCTAGGATCACCTTTTGTGACCTTCTGACAAGCAAAGTCAATAGGGAAGACAGATTCAATTAACAACCACGCACTAACTTAATAACTACAGTGATTCACTTTAACCACTGTGGCAAGAAAAGTCGTAAAATGGGGCAAAACTCACTTAACGACTGTCTTGCTTAGCAGTAGAAATTTGGGTCTCAGTTGTGGTCCTAAGTCAAGGACTACCTGTAATATGTCCATCTGGAAAATAAAACTTAACAAAAAATAACAAAAAAAGTTAACAAAAAGCTATTTGCTTTCTTTGTGTTCCTCGTGACTAAAACCTGTCATAAGAATGACTTGGCAACTTTCAGTTTACAAGGTTTTTGTAAGGTTGTGAAGGAGAGATTAAGATCACAATTTGGAGTAAGCAGGGCCTCATCCTGTCTTGGCTCTGGATCTTGTTCTAGGAATCTCACATTTCACTTATCTCTATGTTATAGTCAACTGCCCCACATCTGCCCGGGATGGGAGAAAAGTGCCCTGACAGTGAGAACAATTAACCAGTGGAACGACTTGCCTTCAGAAGTTGTGGGTGGAGATTTCTAAGTAGATTGAGCAGGAGGGTGGACTAGAAGGCCTACAAGTTCCCTTCCAACTCTATTATTCTTTGCTCCTGACAATCATGCAGTAAATAGCAAGGCAATCTGAAATACAGTAATAACATTTGGAATCCTTTTGAACTGATGTGTTTCATTGCTTAGAATGGGATAGATGATTAGAATATTACCATCAGGGTCTAGTAGTTAAAGCAGAGACCCCAAATCTTGAGATAGCTTGGAGATGTTCACAGGATCCAAGGCTTATACCAAAATGATGGGAACAGCCCTGCACCAGGGAACTACAAGCTCTGTTCTTATTTGGGCATACAGTATCATGATGCACATACCATAGAGATGGGGGGGTTGCAACGGTGCAAAAAGGGTCTTGTCATTTGCCCCCCTCTTCCTGCCCAAAACTTTCCATCATGGTTCTGTAGTAGATCCATTTGAGGCCACCAAACTCCTTGCCACCCAAAATATTTGCATAGGAAGTTTGGTTGCATTTTCTAAGGGAAAACAATGCTGGAACTCCTGTTCTGGCTCCAGCCTTCTTCAGCAACAGACTAGAATAGGGGTCCCCAGCCACCAGTTCGTGGACCGGTAGCGGGCTGCGGCATGTCAGCAACTGGTTCGCACAAACAAGCAAAGCCCCCATCCACGGGATGCAGGCAACAGACATAACCATGCACCCTCCGGTCCATGGAAAAACCTCTCTCCACGGAACCGGTCCCTGGTGCCCAAAAGGTTGGGGACCTCTACTGTAAGGCAGGTGTCCCCAACCCCCGGTCCATGGACCGGTACCGGGCGGTGGCAGGCCAGCAACCGGTCCACACAAACAAGCAAAGCCCCATCCGTGGGATGCAGGCAACACACAAAACCACGCACCCTCCGGTCTGTGGAAAAATCTCTCTCCATGGAACCGATCCCTGGTGCCCCAAAGGTTGAGGACCTCTGGACTAGAAGCAACATTGGAACCCTGTAGTGAGAAAGCCTTCCCACATGGGAAGCAGACCATCTTGGAGCTGGGCCAAGGAGAGTGGATGGAGGACCACATCCACACAATAGCCCACCACCTTTGCATGTCCTCCGTTCCTTGAGAATTTCCATTTACAGGTAATCCTCGATTTACGACCACAACGGAGGTCAAAATTTCACTTAACATTGTTAAGTGAGTTTTGCCTCGTTTTCTTGCCACAGTTGTTAAGTGAATCACTGCAGTTGTTAAGCTAGTCCTACGGTTGTCGAGTGATTCTGGCTTCCCCCTTGAGTTTGTCAAAAGGTCGCAAAAGGTGATCACATGACCCCGGGACACTGCAACCTATGTAAATACGAGCCGCTTGTCAAGCGTCCGAATTTTGCTCGTGTGACCCTGGGGATGCTGCAACAGTCATAAGTGCGAAAGCTGGTCATAAGTCACTTTTTTCTAACTTCAAATGGTTACTAAATGAATGATTGTAAGTCGAGGACTACCTGTACAT